>NW_024609612.1:150000-202500 GCF_018296145.1 Oncorhynchus tshawytscha | reverse complement strand
GGGAGTGCTGAGGTAATACAGTAGGGGAGTGCTGAGGTAATACAGTAGGGGAGTGGGAGGTAATACAGTAGGGGGAGTGCTGAGGTAATACAGTAGGGGGAGTGGGAGGTAATACAGTAGGGGAGTGCTGAGGTAATACAGTAGGGGGAGTGCTGAGGTAATACAGTAGGGGAGTGCTGAGGTAATACAGTAGGGGAGTGCTGAGGTAATACAGTAGGGGAGTGGGAGGTAATACAGTAGGGGGAGTGCTGAGGTAATACAGTAGGGGGAGTGGGAGGTAATACAGTAGGGGGAGTGCTGAGGTAATACAGTAGGGGAGTGGGAGGTAATACAGTAGGGGAGTGCTGCTCAGTGTGAGGTAATACAGTAGGGGAGTGCTGCTCAGAGTGAGGTAATACAGTAGGGGAGTGCTGCTCAGTGTGAGGTAATACAGTAGGGGAGTGCTGCTCAGCATGAGGTAATACAGTAGGGGGAGTGCTGCTCAGAGTGAGGTAATACAGTAGGGGAGTGCTGCTCAGTGTGAGGTAATACAGTAGGGGAGTGCTGCTCAGAGTGAGGTAATACAGTAGGGGAGTGCTGCTCAGTGTGAGGTAATACAGTAGGGGAGTGCTGCTCAGTGTGAGGTAATACAGTAGGGGGAGTGCTGCTCAGAGTGAGGTAATACAGTAGGGGAGTGCTGCTCAGGGTGAGGTAATACAGTAGGGGAGTGCTGCTCAGCATGAGGTAATACAGTAGGGGGAGTGCTGCTCAGAGTGAGGTAATACAGTAGGGGAGTGCTGCTCAGTGTGAGGTAATACAGTAGGGGAGTGCTGCTCAGGGTGAGGTAATACAGTAGGGGAGTGCTGAGGTAATACAGTAGGGGAGTGCTGAGGTAATACAGTAGGGGAGTGCTGAGGTAACACAGTAGGGGAGTGCTGCTCAGAGTGAGGTAATACAGTAGGGGAGTGCTGCTCAGTGTGAGGTAATACAGTAGGGGAGTGCTGAGGTAATACAGTAGGGGGAGTGTGAGGTAATACAGTAGGGGAGTGCTGCTCAGCGTGAGGTAATACAGTAGGGGAGTGCTGCTCAGTGTGAGGTAATACAGTAGGGGAGTGCTGCTCAAAGTGAGGTAATACAGTAGGGGAGTGCTGCTCAGTGTGAGGTAATACAGTAGGGGGAGTGCTGCTCAGTGTGAGGTAATACAGTAGGGGAGTGCTGCTCAGTGTGAGGTAATACAGTAGGGGGAGTGCTGCTCAGTGTGAGGTAATACAGTAGGGGAGTGCTGAGGTAATACAGTAGGGGAGTGCTGCTCAGCGTGAGGTAATACAGTAGGGGAGTGCTGCTCAGTGTGAGGTAATACAGTAGGGGAGTGCTGAGGTAATACAGTAGGGGAGTGCTGCTCAGTGTGAGGTAATACAGTAGGGGAGTGCTGCTCAGTGTGAGGTAATACAGTAGGGGAGTGCTGAGGTAATACAGTAGGGGTAGTGCTGCTCAGTGTGAGGTAATACAGTAGGGGAGTGCTGCTCAGTGTGAGGTAATACAGTAGGGGAGTGCTGAGGTAATACAGTAGGGGAGTGCTGCTCAGTGTGAGGTAATACAGTAGGGGAGTACTGAGGTAATACAGTAGGGGTGCTGCTCAGTGTGAGGTAATACAGTAGGGGAGTGCTGCTCAGTGTGAGGTAATACAGTAGGGGAGTGCTGCTCAGTGTGAGGTAATACAGTCGGGGGAGGGGAGGTAATACAGTAGGGGAGTGCTGCTCAGTGTGAGGTAATACAGTAGGGAGTGCTGCTCAGCATGAGGTAATACAGTAGGGGAGTGCTGAGGTAATACAGTAGGGGAGTGCTGCTCAGCGTGAGGTAATACAGTAGGGGAGTGCTGAGGTAATACAGTAGGGGAGTGCTGAGGTAATACAGTAGGGGTGCTGCTCAGCGTGAGGTAATACAGTAGGGGAGTGTGAGGTAATACAGTAGGGGAGTGCTGAGGTAATACAGTAGGGGAGTGCTGCTCAGCGTGAGGTAATACAGTAGGGGAGTGCTGAGGTAATACAGTAGGGGGAGTGCTGCTCAGCGTGAGGTAATACAGTAGGGGAGTGCTGCTCAGTGTGAGGTAATACAGTAGGGGAGTGTGAGGTAATACAGTAGGGGGAGTGCTGCTCAGCGTGAGGTAATACAGTAGGGGAGTGCTGAGGTAATACAGTAGGGGAGTGCTGAGGTAATACAGTAGGGGGAGTGCTGCTCAGTGTGAGGTAATACAGTAGGGGAGTGTGAGGTAATACAGTAGGGGAGTGCTGAGGTAATACAGTAGGGGAGTGCTGAGGTAATACAGTAGGGGAGTGCTGCTCAGTGTGAGGTAATACAGTAGGGGAGTGCTGAGGTAATACAGTAGGGGAGTGCTGAGGTAATACAGTAGGGGAGTGCTGAGGTAATACAGTAGGGGAGTGCTGCTCAGCGTGAGGGTAGGGGAGTGCAGTGGGGAGTGCTGAGGTAATACAGTAGGGGAGTGCTGCTCAGTGTGAGGTAATACAGTAGGGGAGTGCTGAGGTAATACAGTAGGGGGAGTGCTGCTCAGTGTGAGGTAATACAGTAGGGGGAGTGCTGCTCAGTGTGAGGTAATACAGTAGGGGAGTGTGAGGTAATACAGTAGGGGGAGTGCTGCTCAGTGTGAGGTAATACAGTAGGGGAGTGCTGAGGTAATACAGTAGGGGAGTGCTGAGGTAATACAGTAGGGGGAGTGCTGCTCAGTGTGAGGTAATACAGTAGGGGGAGTGCTGAGGTAATACAGTAGGGGAGTGCTGAGGTAATACAGTAGGGGAGTGCTGCTCAGTGTGAGGTAATACAGTAGGGGAGTGCTGCAGTAGGGGGAGTGCAGTGTGAGGTAATACAGTAGGGGAGTGCTGAGGTAATACAGTAGGGGAGTGCTGCTCAGTGTGAGGTAATACAGTAGGGGAGTGCTGCTCAGCGTGAGGTAATACAGTATACAGTAGGGGAGTGCTGCTCAGTGTGAGTGCTGAGGTAATACAGTAGGGGAGTGCTGCTCAGCGTGAGGTAATACAGTAGGGGGGAGTGCTGCTCAGTGTGAGGTAATACAGTAGGGGGAGTGCTGCTCAGTGTGAGGTAATACAGTTGGGGAGTGCTGCTCAGTGTGAGGTAATACAGTAGGGGAGTGCTGAGGTAATACAGTAGGGGAGTGCTGAGGTAATACAGTAGGGGAGTGCTGAGGTAATACAGTAGGGGAG
Organism: Oncorhynchus tshawytscha; assembly: GCF_018296145.1. Classification (NCBI taxonomy): domain Eukaryota; kingdom Metazoa; phylum Chordata; class Actinopteri; order Salmoniformes; family Salmonidae; genus Oncorhynchus; species Oncorhynchus tshawytscha. The sequence goes on along the minus strand of NW_024609612.1, from coordinate 199,285 downwards.
TGCTGCTCAGTGTGAGGTAATACAGTAGGGGAGTGCTGCTCAGCGTGAGGTAATACAGTAGGGGAGTGCTGCTCAGCGTGAGGTAATACAGTAGGGGAGTGCTGCTCAGCGTGAGGTAATACAGTAGAGGGGAGTGCTGCTCAGCGTGAGGTAATACAGTAGGGGAGTGCTGAGGTAATACAGTAGGGGGAGTGCTGCTCAGTGTGAGGTAATACAGTAGGGGGTGCTGCTCAGCGTGAGGTAATACAGTAGGGGAGTGCTGAGGTAATACAGTAGGGGAGTGCTGCTCAGTGTGAGGTAATACAGTAGGGGGAGTGCTGAGGTAATACAGTAGGGGAGTGCTGAGGTAATACAGTAGGGGAGTGCTGCTCAGCGTGAGGTAATACAGTAGGGGAGTGCTGCTCAGTGTGAGGTAATACAGTAGGGGGAGTGCTGCTCAGTGTGAGGTAATACAGTAGGGGAGTGCTGCTCAGTGTGAGGTAATACAGTAGGGGGAGTGCTGCTCAGTGTGAGGTAATACAGTAGGGGGAGTGCTGCTCAGTGTGAGGTAATACAGTAGGGGAGTGCTGCTCAGTGTGAGGTAATACAGTAGGGGAGTGCTGCTCAGCGTGAGGTAATACAGTAGGGGAGTGCTGCTCAGCGTGAGGTAATACAGTAGGGGAGTGCTGCTCAGCGTGAGGTAATACAGTAGGGGAGTGCTGAGGTAATACAGTAGAGGGAGTGCTGAGTGTGAGGTAATACAGTAGGGGAGTGCTGAGGTAATACAGTAGGGGGGTGCTGAGTGCTGCTCAGTGTGAGGTAATACAGTAGGGGAGTGCTGAGGTAATACAGTAGGGGAGTGCTGCTCAGTGTGAGGTAATACAGTAGGGGAGTGCTGAGGTAATACAGTAGTAGGGGTGTGCTGAGGTAATACAGTAGGGGAGTGCTGCTCAGTGTGAGGTAATACAGTAGGGGGAGTGCTGCTCAGTGTGAGGTAATACAGTAGGGGAGTGCTGCTCAGTGTGAGGTAATACAGTAGGGGAGTGCTGAGGTAATACAGTAGGGGGGAGTGCTGAGGTAAAACAATAAACTCACCAATACCTCAACACCAGAAATATTTACCACAGCACGGTTATTGGGCTCACACACACACACACACACACACACACTTTTGTCTTGCACTCTACACACAGCTTCGTCCCAGATTCACCGGCTGAAAATCATTCCCACCAAACAATAACACCTGATTTATCTAAATATATATAAATATAATATAATCTAAATATATATAAATATAATATAATAATAATAATAATATAATCTAAATATATATAGAGACAGTTCATCATTTACCAATAATTTATATAAAAACCACCATTTATATAAACGTCATCTTTCCACTTCTGATTTAAACGACCGCTGAACACCCAAACTAGATGTTGGTTGAGAGTGTGTGTGTTTTCTGTGTGTGTGACCATTTTTACAATATTGTCCAATAAACGAGTATATACTTAACCCCCCCCACACACACACTACTACTGTCCACACACACACTACTGTTCCCACACACACTACTACTGTCCACACACACTACTACTGTTCCCACACACACACTACTGTCCACACACACACACACACACACACACACACACACACACACACACTACTACTGTTCCCACACACTACTACTGTTCCCACACACTACTACTGTTCCCACACACACTACTGTCCACACACACACACACACACACACACACACACACACACACTACTGTTCCCACACACACTACTACTGTTCCCACACACACTACTACTGTTCCCACACACACTACTACTGTCCACACACACTACTACTGTTCCCACACACTACTACTGTTCCCACACACACACTACTGTCCACACACACACACACTACTGTCCACACACACACACACACACTACTACTGTTCCCACACACACTACTACTGTTCACACACACACTACTACTGTTCCCACACACACTACTACTGTTCCCACACACTACTACTGTTCCCACACACACACTACTGTCCACGCACACACACACACACTACTACTGTTCCCACCCCCCACACACTACTACTGTTCCCACCCCCCACACACTACTACTGTTCCCACCCCCCACACACACACACTACTACTGTTCCCACCCCCCCCCACACACACTACTACTGTTCCCACACACACACTACTGTCCACGCACACACACACACACACACACACACACACACACTACTACTGTTCCCACCCCCCACACATTACTACTGTTCCCACCCCACACACACACACTACTACTGTTCCCCCACACACACACATTACTACTGTTCCCACCCCACACACACACACTACTACTGTTCCCACCCCACACACACACACTACTACTGTTCCCACCCCCACACACACACACACTACTACTGTTCCCACCCCCCCACACACACTACAACTCTCCCCACACACACAACTACTGTCCACACACACACACTACTACTGTTCCCACCCCCCCCCCACACACACACTACTACTGTTCCCACCCCACACACACACACTACTACTGTTCCCACCCCACACACACACACTACTACTGTTCCCACCCCCCACACACACACACACTACTACTGTTCCCACCCCCCACACACACTACTACTGTTCCCACACACACTACTACTGTTCCCACACACACTACTACTGTCCACACACACTACTACTGTTCCCACACACTACTACTGTTCCCACACACACACTACTGTCCACGCACACACACACACTACTACTGTTCCCACCCCCCACACACTACTACTGTTCCCACCCCCCCACACATTACTACTGTTCCCACCCCACACACACACACTACTACTGTTCCCACCCCCCACACACACTACTACTGTTCCCACCCCCCACACACTACTACTGTTCCCACCCCCCCCACACACACACTACTACTGTTCCCCCCCCCACACACACTACAACTCTCCCCACACACACACACAACTACTGTCCACACACACACACTACTACTGTTCCCACCCCCCACACACACTACTACTGTTCCCACCCCCACACACACACACACACACACTACTACTGCTCCCACACACACACACACTACTACTGCCCCCCCCTCACACACACACACACTACTACTCTCCCCACACACACACACAACTACTGTCCTGTCCACACACACACACACTACTACTGTCCCCCACACACTACTACTACTGCCCCCCCACACACACACACACACACACACACTACTATTGTTCCCACACACACACACACACACACACTACTACTGTCCACACACACACACACTACTACTGTCAACACACACACACGCACTACTATTGTTCCCACACACACACTACTATTGTTCCCACACACACACTACTATAGTTCCCACACACACACACTACTATTGTTCCCACACACACACACTACTATTGTTCCCACACACACACTACTATTGTTCCCACACACACACTACTATTGTTCCCACACACACACTACTATTGTTCCCACACACACACTACTATTGTTCCCACACACTACTACTGTTCCCACACACACACTACTATTGTTCCCACACACACACAACTACTGTTCCCACACACACACTACAACGTGTTCTACCATACAACGTGTTACTACATACAACGTAGTTCTACTGTGTTAGTTCTACCGCTACAACGTGTTAGTTCTACCGCTATACAACGTGTTAGTTCTACCGCTATACAACGTGTTAGTTCTACCGCTATACAACGTGTTAGTTCTACAACGTGTTAGTTCTACCGCTATACAACGTGTTCAACGTGTTAGTTCTACCGCTATACAACGTGTTAGTTCTACCGCTATACAACGTGTTAGTTCTACCGCTATACAACGTGTTAGTTCTACCGCTATACAACGTGTTAGTTCTACCGCTATACAACGTGTTAGTTCTACCGCTATACAACGTGTTAGTTCTACCGCTATACAACGTGTGTTCTACCGCTTTAGTTCTACCGCTATACAACGTGTGTTAGTTCTACCGCTATACAACGTGTTAGTTCTACCGCTATACAACGTGTTAGTTCTACCGCTATACAACGTGTTATACAACGTGTTAGTTCTACCGCTATACAACGTGTTAGTTCTACCAACTATACAACGTGTTAGTTCTACCGCTATACAACGTGTTAGTTCTACCGCTATACAACGTGTTAGTTCTACCGCTATACAACGTGTTAGTTCTACCGCTATACAACGTGTTAGTTCTACCGCTATACAACGTGTTAGTTCTACCGCTATACAACGTGTTAGTTCTACCGCTATACAACGTGTTAGTTCTACCGCTATACAACGTGTTAGTTCTACTACCGCTATACAACGTGTTAGTTCTACCGCTATACAACGTGTTAGTTCTACCGCTATACAACGTGTTAGTTCTACCGCTATACAACGTGCAGTGTTAGTTCTACCGCTATACAACGTGTTAGTTCTACCGCTATACAACGTGTTAGTTCTACCGCTATACAACGTGTTAGTTCTACCGCTATACAACGTGTTAGTTCTACCACTATACAACGTGTTAGTTCTACCGCTATACAACGTGTTAGTTCTACCGCTATACAACGTGTTAGTTCTACCGCTATACAACGTGTTAGTTCTACCGCTATACAACGTGTTAGTTCTACCGCTATACAACGTGTTAGTTCTACAACGTGTTAGTTCTACCGCTATACAACGTGTTAGTTCTACCGCTACAACGTGTTAGTTCTACCGCTATACAACGTGTTAGTTCTACCGCTATACAACGTGTTAGTTCTACCGCTATACAACGTGTTAGTTCTACCGCTATACAACGTGTTAGTTCTACCGCTATACAACGTGTTAGTTCTACCGCTATACAACGTGTTAGTTCTACCGCTATACAACGTGTTAGTTCTACCACTATAGAGGTGACTGAAGACAGACAACGGAAAACACACACAACTACAAAAACTAAACCGTGGATAAAAAAAACTTCTAATAAACAAAAATATAAAAACGCAACATGTAAAGTGAAATAAAAGATCCCAGAAAATTAACATACGCACAAAAAGCTTATTACTTATTACATTTTTGTGCGGACATTTGTTGACATCCCCGTTAGTGAGCATTTCTCCTTCGCCGAGATAAATCGATCCACCTGACAGGTGTGGCATATCAAGAAACCGATTTAAACAGCATGATCATTCCACAGGTGCACCTTGTGCTGAGGGGGGGGACAATAAAAGGCCACTCTAAAACATTTGCAGTTTTGTCACACAACACACAATTGCCACAGATGTCTCATGTTTTGTGGGAGCATTGAAATTGGTATGCTGACTTGCAGGAATGTCTGCCGGAGCTGTTGCCCGGATAATTGAATGTTCATTTCTCTACCATAAGCCGCCTCCAAACGTCGTTTTAGAGAATTTGCCAGTATGTCCCACTGGGCTCACAACCGCTCATCACTGGTTTGGCATCGTATGTGGGCGAGTGATTTGCTGAACAGAGGGCCCCATGGTGGAGGTGGGGTTATGGTATGGTGTTTGTTGATGTGAACAGGGGGCCCCACGGTGGAGGTGGGGTTATGGTATGGTGTTTGTTGATGTGAACAGGGGGCCCCACGGTGGAGGTGGGGTTATGGTATGGTGTTTGTTGATGTGAACAGGGGGCCCCATGGTGGAGGTGGGGTTATGGTATGGTGTTTGTTGATGTGAACAGGGGGCCCCATGGTGGAGGTGGGGTTATGGTATGGTGTTTGTTGATGGTATGGTGTTTGTTGATGTGAACAGGGGGCCCCACGGTGGAGGTGGGGTTATGGTATGGTGTTTGTTGATGTGAACAGGGGGCCCCGTGGTGGAGGTGGGGTTATGGTATGGGGGCAGGCGTAAACTACGGACAACGAACACAATTGCATTTTATCGATGGCAATTTGAATGCACAGAGATACCCGTGACGAGATCCCGAGGCTCATTGTGAGGCCTTTTTTTTTTAAGGTATCTGTGACCAACAGATTCATATCTGTATTCCCAGTCATGTGAAATCCATAGATAACGACCGAATTCATATATTTATTTCAATTGAACTGCTTTCCTTCTATGAAACTGTAACTCTGTAAAAATCTATTAAAATTGTTGCGTTTCATTTATATATTTTTTGTTCGGTAAAAATATCAAACTACAAAACTAAACAGTGGATAAATAAAAAAATACGAAATAAACGAAGTAACATTGTAGATTATTAGACGTGCTACAAAACAGCTTGTTCATGAAGGAGCTTCAACAACAGTTTTTTTTTTTAAACAATTAAATCAATTACATTTTTAAAAAAACAATTACATTTCCACGGTGAATCTTTTAAAAGATAATAATACTAATAATAATAATAATAATAATAATAATAACAGATAATCAATGATATATCATGTGTGTGGACAGACGGATGTCGGTAAAAAATAAAAAATGTCTCTTGCTCGGTAATCAACGGTCTGAAGAAATACCACCCCCCCCCGCAGTCTGTCGATATGGTGAAGGACTCTTTTTGGGATCGTCAATATTTCTGATGGGGGTTTAATGGGGGGTTCAATGGGGGGGGTCTAGTTCAATGGGTCTGTAGACTGACAACGATGCCTTTTGACGTGTCCAAAACGAGTGATTAGTTGATAAAGGAGACAAACTCTGTGTGGGTTTTTATTACGTTTAAAACGCTGATTTAAAAAAATGTAATTAAAAAAATATTTAGTTTGACAATCTTATTTCAAACCAACACTTCTCTTGAATGATTATGTTAAAAAAAAAAATTAAAAACAGATTTAAAAAAAAATGTTTTTATTTATTTAATGTCAAACCAGGTCTGTCGTGGGAAATATTAAATATTAATTAATTAAATATTATTAAAAAATGAAGATAAACAATGATATAAATTCCAATCTGAAATCTCTCTAAACACCTTGAAATGCCATTCAGATTATTTTCTCTTTGATTCGATATGAAATAAATATCTTCCTGGTGTGAGGATCCTCTGTTATCTGTGTTACCCAGGGCCACACGAGGTGGAACTCTCCCTACCCATACTACCACACAGTGTGTTTAAACAGGCACCCCCCCCCCACACACACACACACGCCTCCTCCCTGCACCTAACCGCCCCCACACACACACACGCCTTCTCCCTGCACCTAACCGCCCCCCACACACACACACGCCTTCTCCCTGCACCTAACCGCCCACACACACACACACACACACACACACACACACGCCTCCTCCCTGCACCTAACCGCCCCCACACACACACACGCCTCCTCCCTGCACCTAACCGCCCACACACACATACAAAGCCCCCTACCTAAGCTTCCAGACATAGCAACCCGCCCCCCTCCATAAACACACACAACTACCAACCACGTCCCCTATCCTGATCTCTTCACACCAATCCAATGCCCAACACACACAGACACACACACAGACACACACAGGTCTGACAAACCCCTTGCTGGTGAGTGTTTCCAGTCAAATGACAGTTAGGAAGCAGGCCTCTAGCCCCTACTACTACCAGAGAAGCAGGCCTCTAGCCCCTACTACTACCAGAGAAGCAGGCCTCTAGCCCCTACTACTACCAGAGAAGCAGGCCTCTAGCCCCTACTACTACCAGAGAAGCAGGCCTCTAGCCCCTACTACTACCAGAGAAGCAGGCCTCTAGCCCCTACTACTACCAGAGAAGCAGGCCTCTAGCCCCTACTACTACCAGAGAAGCAGGCCTCTAGCCCCTACTACTACAGAGAAGCAGGCCTCTAGCCCCTACTACTACCAGAGAAGCAGGCCTCTAGCCCCTACTACTACCAGAGAAGCAGGCCTCTAGCCCCTACTACTACAAGAGAAGCAGGCCTCTAGCCCCTACTACTACCAGAGAAGCAGGCCTCTAGCCCCTACTACTAGCAGAGAAGCAGGCCTCTAGCCCCTACTACTACCAGAGAAGCAGGTTCCATTTCTGCTGGGGAGAAACGGGAAGTGGTTAGATTAAAACCAGGTAAAAGAGAGGGAACGAGAGAGAGAGAGGGAACGAGAGAGAGAGAGAAAACAGGGATGAAAAGATAGAAAGGGATAAGTGAAACCTGGGTGTAGAAAAAGGGAAGCCCAGGACCCAACACCCTGCCGGGGTCCAAACTAGGCCTCTAGCCCCTACTACTACCAGAGAACCAGAGGAGAGAGGAGCCCAGGACCCAACACCCTGCCGGGGTCCAAACTAGGCCTCTAGCCCCTACTACTACCAGAGTACCAAAGGAGAGAGGAGAGGACTCAACACCCTGCCGGAGTCCTAACTAGGCCTCTAGCACTTACTACTACCAGAGAACCAGAGGAGAGAGGAGAGGACCCAACACCCTGCCGGGGTCCAAACTAGGCCTCTAGCCCCTACTACCAGAGAACCAGAGGAGAGAGGAGCCCAGGACCCAACACCCTGCCGGGGACCAAACTAGGCCTCTAGCCCAATACTACTACCAGAGAACCAGAGGAGAGGACCCAACACCCTGCCGGGGTCCAAACTAGGCCTCTAGTCCCTACTACTACAAGAGGAGAGGAGCCAACACCCTGACAGGGTCCACACTAGGCCTCTAGCCCCTACTACTACCAGAGAACCAGAGGACCCAACACCCTGCCATGGTCCACACTAGGCCTCTACTACTACCAGAGAACCAGAGGAGAGGACCCAACACCCTGCCATGGTCCACACTAGGCCTCTAGCCCCTACTACTACCAGAGAACCAGAGGAGAGGACCCAACACCCCGCCGGGGTCCAAAGTAGGCCTCTAGCCCCTACTACTACCAGAGAAACAGAGGAGAGAGGAGCCCAGGACCCAACACCCTGCCATGGGGTCCAAACTAGGCCTCTAGCCCCTACTACTACCAGAGAACCAGAGGAGAGAGGAGAGGACCCAACACCCTGCCGGAGTCCAAACTAGGCCTCTAGCCCCTACTACTACCAGAGAACCAGAGGAGAGGACCCAACACCCCGCCGGGGTCCAAAGTAGGCCTCTAGCCCCTACTACTACCAGAGAAACAGAGGAGAGAGGAGCCCAGGACCCAACACCCTGCCGGGGTCCAAACTAGGCCTCTACTACTACCAGAGAACCAGAGGAGAGGACCCAACACCCTGCCATGGTCCACACTAGGCCTCTACTACTACCAGAGAACCAGAGGAGAGGACCCAACACCCTGCCGGGGTCCAAACTAGGCCTCTAGCCCCTACTACTACCAGAGAACCAGAGGAGAGAGGAGCCCAGGACCCAACACCCTGCCGGGGTCCAAACTAGGCCTCTAGCCCCTACTACTACCAGAGAACCAGAGGAGAGAGGACCCAACACCCTGCCGGGTCCAAACTAGGCCTCTAGCCCCTACTACTACCAGAGAACCAGAGGAGAGGACCCAACACCCTGCCGGGGTCCAAACTAGGCCTCTAGCCCCTACTACTACCAGAGAACCAGAGGAGAGGACCCAACACCCTGCCGGGGTCCAAACTAGGCCTCTAGCCCCTACTACTACCAGAGAACCAGAGGAGAGAGGAGCCCAGGACCCAACACCCTGCCGGGGTCCAAACTAGGCCTCTAGCCCCTACTACTACCAGAGAACCAGAGGAGAGAGGAGAGGACCCAACACCCTGCCGGAGTCCAAACTAGGCCTCTAGCCCCTACTACTACCAGAGAACCAGAGGAGAGGACCCAACACCCTGCCGGGGTCCAAACTAGGCCTCTAGCCCCTACTACTACCAGAGAAACAGACTACCAGAGAAGAGAGGACCCAACACCCTGCCAGGGTCCACACTAGGCCTCTAGCCCCTACTACTACCAGAGAACCAGAGGACCCAACACCCTGCCATGGTCCACACTAGGCCTCTAGCCCCTACTACTACCAGAGAACCAGAGGAGAGAGGAGCCCAGGACCCAACACCCTGCCGGGGTCCAAACTAGGCCTCTAGTCCCTACTACTACCAGAGGAGAGGACCCAACACCCTGCCAGGGTCCACACTAGGCATCTAGCCCCTACTACTACCAGAGAACCCAACACCCTGCCATGGTCCACACTAGGCCTCTACTACTACCAGAGAACCAGAGGAGAGGACCCAACACCCTGCCAGGGTCTACACTAGGCCTCTAGCCCCTACTACTACCAGAGAAACAGAGGAGAGAGGAGAGGACCCAACACCCTGCCATGGTCCACACTAGGCCTCTAGCCCCTACTACTACCAGAGAAACAGAGGAGAGGACCCAACACCCTGCCATGGTCCAAACTAGGCCTCTAGGCCTCTACTACTACCAGAGAACCAGAGGAGAGAGAAGATGTCTTACCTTTCTCCCCTGTAAGTGAGTGAAGAGAAACATTTTCCCCCCAAACGCTCGCAGGAAGACGAGACACAGATCCACTCGCCCACCCCGACAGACGCGGACAGACGCGGCCTTTAAGCCTCAAACAAAGTTTGGTGTGCACAGGACCAAGACCAAGGGGACAACAAGAGGGTGAGAGAAAGAGCAGGGAGAATAGAGGAGAGAAAAGGAGAGTCTGAACCCCCCCCAGTGACTGCTGGGTTTTGAAGCAGTTTTATTATCCAGTTCCATCTGGCTGCTGCTGGAAGAGACAGACACACCCGGGTTCTCCGATTGGGGTGTGTGTGTGTGTGTGTGTGTGTGTGTGTGTGTGTGTGTGAGAGACAATGAGAAGTTCGTCCTTCGTCGGACTCTGAGTACAAATAGAATACTGAAGCGACTGGGCCTTTTCATCTCCACCTCCTCCCCCCTCCCCACCCGTCTCCCCCTTACCCCTCCGCCTCCTCCCCCTGCCTCCCCGCCTCCCCCGCTCCTTGTTCCTGCCCAAACACCAAACTGCAAGACAGTGGACTGGCAGAACCACTGTGTGTGTGTGTGTGTGTGTGTGTGTGTGTGTGTGTGTGTGTGTGTGTGTGTGTGTGTGTGTGTGTGTGTGTGTGTGTGTGTAACATGTTTTCACAGGGCGACTAATAGTATTTAAATGCTTAAAAGTCTCACAGCAAAAAACCACTAAATCACCATTCACTATACTCACTGTGGAGACCTCAGTCCTCCTCCTCTCCGTCTATATTCAGACCTCATTCACTACACTCACTGTGGAGACCTCTGTCTATATTCAGACCTCATTCACTATACTCACTGTGGAGACCTCAGTCCTCCTCCTCTCTGTCTATATTCAGACCTCATTCACTACACTCACTGTGGAGACCTCAGTCTATATTCAGACCTCATTCACTATACTCACTGTGGAGACCTCAGTCTATATTCAGACCTCAATCACTATACTCACTGTGGAGACCTCTGTCTATATTCAGACCTCATTCACTATACTCACTGTGGAGACCTCTGTCCTCCTCTCTGTCTATATTCAGACCTCATTCACTATACTCACTGTGGAGACCTCTGTCTATATTCAGACCTCATTCACTATACTCACTGTGGAGACCTCAGTCCTCCTCTCTGTCTATATTCAGACCTCAATCACTATACTCACTGTGGAGACCTCCGTCTATATTCAGACCTCATTCACTATACTCACTGTGGAGACCTCTGTCCTCCTCTCTGTCTATATTCAGACCTCATTCACTATACTCACTGTGGAGACCTCTGTCCTCCTCCTCTCTGTCTATATTCAGACCTCATTCACTATACTCACTGTGGAGACCTCTGTCTATATTCAGACCTCATTCACTATACTCACTGTGGAGACCTCAGTCCTCCTCCTCTCTGTCTATATTCAGACCTCATTCACTATACTCACTGTGGAGACCTCTGTCCTCCTCCTCTCTGTCTATATTCAGACCTCATTCACTATACTCACTGTGGAGACCTCAGTCCTCCTCCTCTCTGTCTATATTCAGACCTCATTCACTATACTCACTGTGGAGACCTCAGTCCTCCTCTCTGTCTATATTCAGACCTCATTCACTATACTCACTGTGGAGACCTCTGTCTATATTCAGACCTCATTCACTATACTCACTGTGGAGACCTCTGTCTATATTCAGACCTCATTCACTATACTCACTGTGGAGACCTCAGTCCTCCTCCTCTCTGTCTATATTCAGACCTCATTCACTATACTCACTGTGGAGACCTCCGTCTATATTCAGACCTCATTCACTATACTCACTGTGGAGACCTCAGTCCTCCTCCTCTCTGTCTATATTCAGACCTCATTCACTATACTCACTGTGGAGACCTCAGTCCTCCTCCTCTCTGTCTATATTCAGACCTCATTCACTATACTCACTGTGGAGACCTCAGTCGTCCTCCTCTCTGTCTATATTCAGACCTCATTCACTATACTCACTGTGGAGACCTCCGTCTATATTCAGACCTCATTCACTATACTCACTGTGGAGACCTCAGTCCTCCTCTCTGTCTATATTCAGACCTCATTCACTATACTCACTGTGGAGACCTCTGTCTATATTCAGACCTCATTCACTATACTCACTGTGGAGACCTCAGTCCTCCTCCTCTCTGTCTATATTCAGACCTCATTCACTATACTCACTGTGGAGACCTCAGTCCTCCTCCTCTCTGTCTATATTCAGACCTCATTCACTATACTCACTGTGGAGACCTCAGTCCTCCTCCTCTCTGTCTATATTCAGACCTCATTCACTATACTCACTGTGGAGACCTCAGTCCTCCTCCTCTCTGTCTATATTCAGACCTCATTCACTATACTCACTGTGGAGACCTCAGTCCTCCTCCTCCTCTGTCTGTCTATATTCAGACCTCATTCACTATACTCACTGTGGAGACCTCAGTCCTCCTCCTCTGTCTACCTCAGTCCTCCTCTCTGTCTATATTCAGACCTCATTCACTATACTCACTGTGGAGACCTCAGTCCTCCTCCTCTCTGTCTATATTCAGACCTCATTCACTATACTCACTGTAGAGACCTCTGTCTATATTCAGACCTCATTCACTATACTCACTGTGGAGACCTCAGTCCTCCTCCTCTCTGTCTATATTCAGACCTCATTCACTATACTCACTGTGGAGACCTCAGTCCTCCTCCTCTCTGTCTATATTCAGACCTCATTCACTATACTCACTGTGGAGACCTCTGTCTATATTCAGACCTCATTCACTATACTCACTGTGGAGACCTCTGTCTATATTCAGACCTCATTCATTCACTATACTCACTGTGGAGACCTCAGTCCTCCTCCTCTCTATATTCAGACCTCATTCACTATTCAGACCTCATTCACCTATACTCACTGTGGAGACCTCAGTCCTCCTCCTCTCTGTCTATATTCAGACCTCATTCACTATACTCACTGTGGAGACCTCTGACTATATTCAGACCTCATTCACTATACTCACTGTGGAGACCTCAGTCCTCCTCCTCTCTGTCTATATTCAGACCTCATTCACTATACTCCCTGTCTGTGGAGACCTCTGTCGTCCTCCTCTCTGTCTATATTCAGACCTCATTCACTATACTCACTGTGGAGACCTCTGTCAGACCTCCTCTCTGTCTATATTCATTCAGACCCCGCCCCCCTTCTCCTCTGGCTAGCCTGTCTATATTCAGACCCGCCCCCTTTCCTCTGGCTAGCCTGTCTATATTCAGACCCCGCCCCCTTCCATCCAGCTAGCCTTTCTATATTCAGACCCCGCCCCCTTTCCTCTGGCTAGCCGTTCCATATTCAGACCCCGCCCCTTCCATCCGGCTAGCCATTCCATATTCAGACCCCGCCCCCTTTCCTCTGGCTAGCCTGTCTATACTCCGCCCCTTTCCTGTGGCTAACCTGTCTATATTCAAACCCAGCCCCCTTTCCTCCGGCTAGTCTGTCCATATTCAGACCCCGCCCCTTTCCTGTTGCCTTTCCACTCCCAAAACATAGCTACAGCCTTCTTCCCCCCCCCACACACTCCCCCCGTGACCCCCGTGTGCAGACATGAGGTCAAGCTCCAGAGATCACAGGGGGTGGGGGTAGGATCAGCCCAAACATACAGCCCCATACCAGCTCTTGAACCTCTCCCTTCCCCTGGTGTGTGTGTGTGTGTGTGCAGGGGCACTCTTGCAGAAACCTCAGCCCAGGGAAATTCAAATGAGGGAGTAACAGAGTGAGAACAAGAGAAAGAGAGAGAGAGGGAGAGAGAGGGGAGAGAGAGAATGGGAGAGAGAGAGAATGGGAGAAAAAATGGGGGAGAAAAAATGGGAGAGAGAATGGGAGAGAGAGGGAGAGAGAGAGAGAGAAAGAGAGAAAAAAGAGAGAGACAGAATGGGAGAGATAGAGGGGAGAGAGAGAGAGGTTGCTGAGGTTGCAGGTTTGCTAATGTGTAGATCTGAAGAGATTTGCAGAGAACCTTTTTACTCTCTTCCCTCTCTCTCCCTCTTGGTGTATCTGTTGTTAGTTTTTGGCATTATCGTTACGAGCAGTGTGTGTGTACATGCTGATTAGAATCCAGTTCTCCACACACACACGTCAACACAACACTAACAGGTAGACGGGATGTTCTGGACCAACACAACACTAACAGGTAGATGGGATGTTCTGGATGTTGTCAACCAACACAACACCCTCCCTTTAATGTCTCCTTCTCCCTCCCTACCTCCCTTTAATGTCTCCTTCTCCCTTCCTCCCTCCCTCCCTTTAATGTCTCCTTCCTCCCTCCCTTTAATGTCTCCTTCTCCCTCCCTCCTTCCCTCGTTTCCTCCCCCTCCCCTTTAATGTCTCCTTCCTCCCTCCCTCCCTTCCTTTAATGTCTCCTTCTCCCTCCCTCCCTCCCTACCTTTAATGTCTCTTCTCCCTCCCTCCTCCCTCCCTCCCTCCCTCCCTTCTCCCTCCCTCCCTCCCTCCCTTTAATGTCTCCTCCCTCCCTCACTCCCTTCCTCCCTACCTTTAATGTCTCCTTCTCCCTCCAGGTTCAGTATGATGCCCTGGTCTCCATCTTGTTTCCCGCTGCCTAGAATCATCCAGCTCTCCAGACTGTCAGAGTCCGATCCAGACTTCGCTCCGGATTCTGAGTCCAACACCACCACCGAGTCAGAGCCCACACTGGAGCTCCTCCTCTTTGGGGCGGGGTTTCTCTAAGGGGGCGGACAACATAATAAATGGTATTAATCATTGATGACTGTTAATGATGCAGCACCAATGGCTAGTTAATCAGAACCAGCATGGAGTTGGTTGTGGACCATGCTGCATCTGGGTCTGGAGTACTGCCACCTAGGCTGCCTTTACACAGGCAGTCCTGTTCTGATATCACCACTTAATTGCTCTTTTGACCAATCACATCAGATCTTTTTCAGAGCTGATCTGATTCTAGAAGGGGTTGGTGTTTCTAGAGATCAATACTGTCCCAGAGGGGAGTCACTATGTTACTGTTTCTAGAGATCAATACTGTCCCAGAGGGGAGTCACTATGTTACTGTTTCTAGAGATCAATACTGTCCCAGAGGGGAGTCGTTATGTTACTGTCTAGAAGGGGTTGGTGTTTCTAGAGATCAATACTGTCCCAGAGGGAGTTACTATGTTACTGTCTAGAAGGGGTTGGTGTTTCTAGAGATCAATACTGTCCCAGAGGGGAGTCGTTATGTTACTGTCTAGAAGGAGTTGGTGTTTCTAGAGATCAATACCGTACCAGGGGGAGTCACTATGAAGATTTTTGGTACAACGTAACGTGGCCACTAGGAACAAGCCGAAGACACACTCTGTCGCCGTACCTGTTGTCCCGGCGTCGAGGCCTGCGGGGGTCCTTTCTTTAACCTCTGACCTTTCAAGGTACACACCCCGTCATCTTCCTCCGTGTTGTCTGACACTGTGATGACGTCATCTTGACTCGAGTCGATGACTATGACCTCCTGGAGCAACCGTTGACGTCTGGGGTCACCTTGGGGAATGATAGAGGAGAGTTATGGGATTGTTTTATTTGCAACGCAGGAAATGGACACCAAAATAATAAGTGATAAACCCGTTGCAACAAGGATTATGCATCATAATTAGGGCTATAGAGGTATTTAAACCGTTCAGGGACCTCGATTCAATCCGCACTGTGAACCCCAATGAATGAATAAATATAGATATATGATGGGACTAGAATGATGGGACTAGAATGATGGGACTAGAATGATGGGACTAGAATGATGGGACTAGAATGATGGGACTAGAATGATGGGACTAGAATGATGGGACTAGAATGACGGAACTAAAATGTTGGAACTAGAATGTTGGAACTAGAATGTTGGAACTAGAATGTTGGAACTAAAATGTTGGAACTAGAATGTTGGAACTAGAATGACGGAACTAGAATGACGGAACTAGAATGTTGGAACTAGAACTAGAATGACGGAACTAAAATGTTGGAACTAGAATGTTGGAACTAGAATGTAGAATGGGAACTAGAATGACGGAACTAGAATGTTGGAACTAGAATGATGGAACTAGAATGTTGGAACTAGAATGTTGGAACTAGAATGACGGAACTAGAATGTTGGAACTAGAATGTTGGAACTAGAATGTTGGAACTAGAATGTTGGAACTAGAATGTTGGAACTAGAATGATGGAACTAGAATGACGGAACTAAAATGTTGGAACTAGAATGACGGAACTAGAATGTTGGAACTAGAATGTTGGAACTAGAATGACGGAACTAAAATGTTGGAACTAGAATGTTGGAACTAGAATGTTGGAACTAGAATGTTGGAACTAGAATGTTGGAACTAGAATGACGGAACTAGAATGTTGGAACTAGAATGTTGGAACTAGAATGACGGAACTAGAATGTTGGAACTAGAATGTTGGAACTAGAATGTTGGAACTAGAATGACGGAACTAAAATGTTGGAACTAGAATGACGGAACTAGAATGGAACTAGAATGTTGGAACTAGAATGACGGAACTAGAATGTTGGAACTAGAATGTTGGAACTAGAATGACGGAACTAGAATGTTGGAACTAGAATGACGGAACTAAAATGTTGGAACTAGAATGACGGAACTAGAATGTTGGAACTAGAATGACGGAACTAAAAGTGAAAACTAGAAGTATATTGTACAAGGAACAAGAGCCAACGTGTAGCGTGGCTGCTAGTTATTCATCTGAATGGAGGTGGTGTTATTTGTAACTGTAGGACAGGAAGAAAGTCACGCAGACTCAATTAGCCTCGCTAGCCGGCTAGCTCACTACAAGGTAGTTAGTTATACAGAAGTGATTACATCAACGGTGGACTGACTACTGGACAAAATACTACAAGGTAGTTTTACAGACGCAGACAGTGAGTGGACATTCACGCACCTTTGGATAAAGCCCTGTGTAAACAAACACACAGTAGTACTGTTCTCCTCCACTCACCTTTGAGGAGACCCCTCTGCTGTTTCCTACCCTGTTGAGTTTTCAGTTTGACTTTCTGTTGATTCTGCTCTGTGTCCCCCAACAGGTGTTGCCGTAGATCTCTGTTACCATGATCATGTGACAGGGGTGGCTGCTGTCGTTTGGCCTTGCTCCCATCTTCCTCCTCCTTCTCTCTGTGGCTGGAGGAGAGGCGCCTGTCTCCCACCTCCTCCTCCACCTCCTCCCTCTCTCCGGGGTTAGAGGAGTAGTGGAGTTGGCTGTAGAGTCTGAACTCTAGTTCACTGTCGTCACCCTCTGACCCCTCGGACTCCTCCGCGTACAGCTCATCCTCTAGCTCCGCCCTGTCCGCGTAGCCCCCGAACATCACCACGGAGGTCACAACACCCTGCGGAGAGGAGGAAGAGACAGAGAGAGAGAGACAGAGACAGACAGAGAGAGACAGAGAGAGAGAGAGAGAGACAGAGAGAGAGACAGAGAGAGAGACAGAGACAGAGAGAGAGAGAGACAGAGAGAGAGACATAGAGACAGAGAGAGACAGAGAGAGAGAGAGAGAGAGAGAGAGAGACAGAGAGAGAGAGAGAGAGAGAGAGAGACAGAGAGAGACAGAGAGAGAGAGAGAGAGAGAGAGAGAGAGAGAGAGAGAGAGAGAGAGAGAGAGAGAGAGAGAGAGAGACAGAGAGAGAGAGAGAGAGAGAGAGAGAGAGAGAGAGAGAGAGAGAGAGAGAGAGAGAGAGACAGAGACAGAGAGAGAGAGAGAGAGAGAGAGAGAGAGAGAGACAGAGAGACAGACAGAGAGAGAGACAGAGAGACAGAGAGACAGACAGAGAGAGAGAGAGAGAGAGAGAGAGAGAGAGAGAGAGAGAGAGAGAGAGAGAGAGAGAGAGAGAGAGAGAGAGAGAGAGAGAGAGAGAGAGAGAGAGAGAGAGAGAGAGACAGAGAGACAGAGAGACAGAGAGAGAGAGAGAGAGAGAGAGAGAGAGAGAGAGAGAGAGAGAGACAGAGAGAGAGAGAGAGAGAGAGAGAGAGAGAGAGAGACAGAGAGACAGAGAGAGAGAGACAGAGAGACAGAGAGAGAGAGACAGAGAGAGAGAGACAGAGAGACAGAGACAGAGAGACAGAGAGAGAGACAGAGAGACAGGGAGAGAGACAGAGAGAGAGACAGAAAGAGACAGAGAGACAGGGAGAGAGAGACAATATGACATTTGAAATGTCTTTATTCATTTGGATCTTGTGTGAGTGTAATATTTACTGTTAATTATTTTGTTATTGTTTATTATCTACTTCCACTTGCTTTGGAAATGTTTACATATGTTTCCCATGTCAATAAAGCCCCGACATCTAAGAGGAGAAAATCTGTCATTATCATCATTATCATCAAACTAATGTGAACTCCACCCTACTCATTATCATCAAACTAATGTGAACTCCACCCTACTCATTATCGTCATTATCATCAAACTAATGTGAACTCCACCCTACTCATTGGCACCATTATCATCAAACGAATGTAAACTCCACCCTACTCATTACCATCATTATCATCAAACTAATGTAAACTCCACCCTACATCAAACTAATGTAAACTCCACCCTAATCATTATCATCATTATCATCAAACTAATGTCAACGCCACCCTACTCCTTACCATCAAACTAATAGAACTCCACCCTACTCATTTCCATCATTATCATCAAACTAATGTAAACTCCACCCTACTCATTATAATCATAATAATGTAAACTCCACCCTGCTCATTATCATCAAACTAATGTGAACTCCACCCTACTCATTATCATCAAACTAATGTGAACTCCACCCTACTCATTATCATCAAACTAATGTGAACTCCACCCAACTCATTATCATCAAACTAATGTAAACTCCACCCTACTCATTACCATCAAACTAATAGAACTCCACCCTGCTCATTATCATCAAATGAATATGAACTCCACCCTGCTCATTATCAAACTAATATGAACTCCACCCTACTCATTACCATCATTATCATCAAACTAATGTAAACTCCACCCTACTCATTACCATCAAACTAATAGAACTCCACCCTGCTCATTATCATCAAATGAATATGAACTCCACCCTGCTCATTATCAAACTAATATGAACTCCACCCTACTCATTATCATCTATAACTAATGTAAACTCCACCCTACTCCTTACCATCAAACTAATACTCCACCCTCAAACTCAAACTAATGAACTCCACCCTACTCATTATCATCAAACTTATCATCAAACAAATAATGAACTCCACCCTACTCATTATCATCAAACTAATGTGAACTCCACCCTACTCATTATCAAAACTAATATGAACTCCATCCTACTCATTAACATCATTATCATCAAAACTAATATAAACTCCACCCTACTCATTATCATCAAACTAATAGAACTCCACCCTACTCATTATCATCATCAAACTAATGTGAACTCCACCCTGCTCATTATCATCAAACTAATAGAACTCAACCCTACTCATTATCAGCAAACTAATGTGAACTCCACCCTACTCATTATCATCAAACTAATGTGAACCCACCCTACTCATTATCATCAAACTAATGTAAACTCCACCCTACTCATTATCATCAAACTAATGTGAACTCCACCCAACTCATTATCATCAAACTAATGTGAACTCCACCCTACTCATTACCATCATTATCATCAAACTAATGTGAACTCCACCCTACTCATTATCATCAAACTAATGTGAACTCCACCCTACTCATTATCATCAAACTAATGTGAACTCCACCCTACTCATTATCATCAAACTAATGTGAACTCCACCCTACTCATTATCATCAAACTAATGTAAACTCCACCCTACTCATTACCATCAAACTAATGTGAACTCCACCCTACTCATTATCATCAAACTAATGTAAACTCCACCCTACTCATTATCATCAAACTAATGTGAACTCCACCCTACTCATTATCAAACTAATGTGAACTCCACCCTACTCATTATCATCATTATCATCAAACTAATGTAAACTCCACCCTACTCATTATCATCATTATCATCAAACTAATGTAAACGCCACCCTACTCATTATCATCAAACTAATGTGAACACCACCCTACTCATTATCATCATTATCATCAAACTAATGTAAACGCCACCCTACTCATTACCATCAAACTAATAGAACTCCACCCTACTCATTATCATCAAACTAATGTGAACTCCACCCTACTCATTACCACCATTATCATAAACTAATGTGAACTCCACCCTACTCATTAGCACCATTATCATCAAACAAATGTGAACTCCACCCTACTCATTATCATCAAACGAATATGAACTCCACCCTACTCATTATCATCAAACTAATGTGAACTCCACCCTACTCATTATCAAACTAATGTGAACTCCACCCTACTCATTATCATCAAACTAATGTAAACTCCACCCTACTCATTATCATCATCAAACTAATGTGAACTCCACCCTACTCATTAGCACCATTATCATCAAACTAATGTGAACTCCACCCTACTCATTATCACCATTATCATCAAACTAATGTAAACTCCACCCTACTCATTATCATCATTATCATCAAACTAATGTGAACTCCACCCTACTCATTATCATCAAACTAATGTGAACTCCACCCTACTCATTATCATCAAACTAATGTAAACTCCACCCTACTCATTATCATCATCAAACTAATATGAACTCCACCCTACTCATTATCATCATTATCATCAAACTAATGTGAACTCCACCCTACTCATTATCATCACTATCATCAAACTAATGTAAACTCCACCCTACTCATTATCATCAAAACTAATGTGAACTCCACCCTGCTCATTATCATCATTATCATCAAACTAATGTGAACTCCACCCTACTCATTATCATCAAACTAATGTGAACTCCACCCTACTCATTATCATCATTATCATCAAACTAATGTAAACTCCACCCTAATCATTATCATCATAATAATGTGAACTCCACCCTACTCATTATCATCTAAACTAATGTGAACTCCACCCTGCTCATTATCATCAAACTAATAGAACTCCACCCTACTCATTATCATAAAACTAATATAAACTCCACCATACCCATTTTCATCAAACTAATAGAACTCCATCCTACTCATTTTCATCATTATCATCAAACTAATGTAAACTCCACCCTGCTCATTATCATCAAACTAATGTGAACTCCACCCTACTCATTATCATCAAACTAATAGAACTCCACCCTGTTCATTATCATCAAACTAATACGAACTCCACCCTACTCATTATCATCAAACTAATAGAACTCCACCCTGTTCATTATCATCAAACTAATACGAACTCCACCCTGCTCATTAACATCATTATCATCAAACTAATGTTAACTCCACCCTGCTCATTATCATCAAAACTAATATGAACTCCACCCTGCTCATTATCATCATCAAACAATATGAACTCCACCCTACTCATTATCATCAAACTAATATGAACTCCACCCTACTCATTATCATCATCAAACTAATATGAACTCCACCCTGCTCATTATCATCAAACTAATGTGAACTCCACCCTACCTCCTGTTACCTATTTGTGCTCAATGTCAGGTGGGGTGTGTGTGTGTGTGTGTGTGTGTGTGTGTGTGTGTAAGAGAGAGAGGGAAAGGGGTTGTGAGGTCCATTGCCCTGGCCAGTGCTGCGTATCTGTGCCATGATGGCCAGAGATGATTGGCTCCTAGAGCGCCATTGCCCTAGAAACGCCACGCTGACCGCTCACAGACTGCCACCCAGGGAATAAGGATAGAGGACAGAGCGTGTGTGTGTGCGTGTGTGTGTGTGGAGAGAAGAGACCTGGGACGGAGAAATGATGAGGTGTGTGTGTGTCGTCTGAGGAAATGAAAAGGCATCTCCACACAGTCAGGATCAATGAACAATTTTCTTCTGAGTTCTGACCGGCCGAACGCTCAGCCTGTGCATCGATCCTGGGGGGGAGATTCCTTTACACCTGAACTACCTGAACACAGCTGACTAACATCACCCACCTGAACTACCTGAACACAGCTGACTAACATCACCCACCTGAACACAGCTGACTAACATCACCCCCCCCTGAACTACCTGAACACAGCTGACTAACATCACCCACCTGAACCACCTGAACACAGCTGACTAACATCACCCACCTGAACTACCTGAACACAGCTGACTAACATCACCCCCTGAACTGAACTACCTGAACACAGCTGACTAACATCACCCCTGACCTGAACTACCTGAACACAGCTGACTAACATCACCCCCCTGAACACAGCTGACTAACATCACCCACCTGAACACAGCTGACTAACATCACCACCTGAACACCTGAACACAGCTGACTAACATCACCCACCTGAACACAGCTGACTAACATCACCCACCTGAACACAGCTGACTAACATCACCACCTGAACACCTGAACACAGCTGACTAACATCACCCACCTGAACTACCTGAACACAGCTGACTAACATCACCCCCTGAACTGAACACAGCTGACTAACATCACCCCCTCACCTGAACACAGCTGACTAACATCACCCACCTGAACACAGCTGACTAACATCACCCCCTGAACTGACTAACATCACCCACCTGAACACAGCTGACTAACATCACCCACCTCACCCACAGCTGAACTACCTGAACACAGCACAGCTGACTAACATCACCCCCTGAACACAGCTGACTAACATCACCCACCTGAACACAGCTGACTAACATCACCCACCTGAACACAGCTGATCACCCACCTGAACATCACCCACCCCTGAACACAGCTGACTAACATCACCCCCCTGAACACAGCTGACTAACATCACCCCTGAACACAGCTGAAACATCACCCACCTGAACACAGCTGACTAACATCACCCACCTGAAACATCACCCACCTGAACACAGCTGACTAACATCACCCACCTGAACTACCTGAACACAGCTGACTAACATCACCCACCTGAACCTGAACACAGCTGACTAACATCACCCCCTGAACACAGCTGACTAACATCACCCACCTGAACTACCTGAACACAGCTGACTAACATCACCCCCTGAACTACCTGAACACAGCTGACTAACATCACCCCCTGAACATCACCCACCTGAACACAGCTGACTAACATCACCCACCTGAACACAGCTGACTAACATCACCCACCTGAACACAGCTGACTAACATCACCCACAGCTGACTAACATCACCCACCTGAACACAGCTGACTAACATCACCCACCTGAACTACCTGAACACAGCTGACTAACATCACATCACCCACCTGAACTACCTGAACACAGCTGACTAACATCACCCACCTGAACACAGCTGACTAACATCACCCACCTGAACTACCTGAACACAGCTGACTAACATCACCCACCTGAACTACCTGAACACAGCTGACTAACATCACCCACCTGAACACACCTGAACACAGCTGACTAACATCACCCCCTGAACACAGCTGACTAACATCACCCACCTGAACACAGCTGACTAACATCACCCACCTGAACACAGCTGACTAACATCACCCCACAGCTGAACACAGCTGACACAGCTAAACATCACCCAACACAGCTGAACACAGCACAGCTGACTAACATCACCCACCTGAACCACCTGAACACAGCTGACTAACATCACCCCCTGAACACAGCTGACTAACATCACCCACCTGAACACAGCTGACTAACATCACCCACCATCACCCACCTGAACTACCTGAACACAGCTGACTAACATCACCCACCTGAACTACCTGAATACAGCTGACTAACATCACCCCCTGAACTACCTGAACACAGCTGACTAACATCACCCACCTGAACTACCTGAACACAGCTGACTAACATCACCCACCTGAACTAACATCACCCCCTGAACACAGCTGACTAACATCACCCACCTGAACTACCTGAACACAGCTGACTAACATCACCCACCTGAACTCACCTGAACACAGCTGACTAACATCACCCACCTGAACACACTGACTAACATCACCCACCTGACCTGAACACAGCTGACTAACATCACCCCCCTGAACTACCTGAACACAGCTGACTAACATCACCCCCCTGAACTACCTGAACACAGCTGACTAACATCACCCCCTACCTGAACACAGCTGACTAACATCACCCACCTGAACACAGCTGACTAACATCACCCACCTGAACACAGCTGACTAACATCACCTGAACACAGCTGACTAACATCACCCACCTGAACACAGCTGACTAACATCACCCACCTGAACTACCTGAACACAGCTGACTAACATCACCCCCTGAACTACCTGAACACAGCTGACTAACATCACCCCCTGAACTACCTGAACACAGCTGACTAACATCACCCACCTGAACTACCTGAACACAGCTGACTAACATCACCCCCTGAACACAGCTGACTAACATCACCCCCCTGAACACAGCTGACTAACATCACCCACCTGAACACAGCTGACTAACATCACCTGACTAACATCACCCACCAGCTGAACACAGCTGACTGAACATCACCCTGAACACAGCTGACTAACATCACCCACCTGAACACAGCTGACTAACATCACCCACTACCTGAACACAGCTGACTAACATCACCCAACCTGAACACAGCTGACTAACATCACCCCCTGAACACACTAACATCACCCACCTGACTACCTGAACACAGCTGACTCATCACCCCCTGAACTACCTGAACACAGCTGACTAACATCACCCCCTGAACTACCTGAACACAGCTGACTAACCTGAACACAGCTGACTAACATCACCCACCTGAACACCTGAGCTGACTAACATCACCCCCTGAACACAGCTGACTAACATCACCCCCCTGAACACAGCTGACTAACATCACCCACCTGACTAACATCACCCACCTGAACACAGCTGACTAACATCACCCACCTGAACACAGCTGACTAACATCACCCACCTGAACTACCTGAACACAGCTGACTAACATCACCCCCCTGAACTACCTGAACACAGCTGACTAACATCACCCACCTGAACTACCTGAACACAGCTGACTAACATCACCCACCTGAACTACCTGAACACAGCTGACTAACATCACCCACCTGAACTACCTGAACACAGCTGACTAACATCACCCACCTGAACTACCTGAACACAGCTGACTAACATCACCCACCTGAACTACCTGAACACAGCTGACTAACATCACCCACCTGAACTACCTGAACACAGCTGACTAACATCACCCCCCTGAACACAGCTGACTAACATCACCCCCCTGAACTACCTGAACACAGCTGACTAACATCACCCCCTGAACTGACTAACATCACCTGAACACAGCTGACTAACATCACCCACCTGAACACAGCTGACTAACATCACCCCCTGAACTACCTGAACACAGCTGACTAACATCACCCACCTGAACACCTGCTGACTAACATCACCCACCTGAACTACCTGAACACAGCTGACTAACATCACCCCCTGAACTACCTGAACTGACCACCCCCCTGAACACAGCTGACTAACATCACCCCCTGAACTACCTGAACACAGCTGACTAACATCACCCACCTGAACTACCTGAACACAGCTGACTAACATCACCCCCTGAACACAGCTGACTAACATCACCCCCCTGAACACAGCTGACTAACATCACCCACCTGAACACAGCTGACTAACATCACCCACCTGAACACAACATCACCCCTGAACACAGACTAACATCACCCACCTGAACACAGCTGACTAACATCACCCACCTGAACACAGCTGACTAACATCACCCACCTGAACACAGCTGACTAACATCACCCACCTGAACACAGCTGACTAACATCACCCACCTGAACTACCTGAACACAGCTGACTAACATCACCCCCTGAACACAGCTGACTAACATCACCCCCTGAACCTGAACACAGCTGACTACCAACATCACCCACCTGAACACAGCTGACTAACATCACCCACCTGAACACAGCACAGCTGACTAACATCACCCACCTGAACTACCTGAACACAGCTGACTAACATCACCCCCCTGAACACAGCTGACTAACATCACCCCCTGAACACAGCTGACTAACATCACCCTGACCTGAACACAGCTGACTAACATCACCCACCTGAACACAGCTGACTAACATCACCCACCTGAACACAGCTGACTAACATCACCCACCTGAACACAGCTGACTAACATCACCCACCCTGAACACAGCTGACTAACATCACCCACCTGAACACAGCTGACTAACATCACCCCCACCTGAACACAGCTGACTAACATCACCTGAACTACCCTGAACTACCTGAACACAGCTGACTAACATCACCTACCTGAACACAGCTGAACTAACATCTGAACACAGCTGACTAACATCACCCACCTGAACTACCTGAACACAGCTGACTAACATCACCCACCTGAACACAGCTGACTAACATCACCCACCTGAACACAGCTGACTAACATCACCCACCTGAACTACCTGAACACAGCTGACTAACATCACCCACCTGAACTACCTGAATACAGCTGACTAACATCACCCACCTGAACTACCTGAACACAGCTGACTAACATCACCCACCTGAACTACAGCTGAACACAGCTGACTAACATCACCCACCTGAACACAGCTGACTAACATCACCCCCCCTGAACACAGCTGACTAACATCACCCCCCTGAACTACCTGAACACAGCTGACTAACATCACCCCCTGAACTACCTGAACACAGCTGACTAACATCACCCCCTACCTGAACACAGCTGACTAACATCACCCACCTGAACTACCTGTACACAGCTGACTAACATCACCCCCCTGAACACAGCTGACTAACATCACCCCCTGAACACAGCTGACTAACATCACCCCCTGAACACAGCTGACTAACAACATCACCCTGAACACAGCTGACTAACATCACCTGAACACCTGAACACAGCTGACTAACATCACCCACCATCACCCACCTGAACACAGCTGACTAACATCACCCACCTGAACACAGCTGACTAACATCACCCACCTGAACTACCTGAACACAGCTGAACACAGCTGACTAACATCACCCCCCTGAACTACCTGAACACAGCTGACTAACATCACCCACCTGAACTAACTGAACACAGCTGACTAACATCACCCACCTGAACACAGCTGACTAACATCACCCACCTGAACTACCTGAACTACCTGAACACAGCTGACTAACATCACCCCCCTGAACTACCTGAACACAGCTGACTAACATCACCCACCTGAACTACCTGAACACAGCTGACTAACATCACCCCCCTGAACACAGCTGACTGAACATCACCCACCTGAACACAGCTGACTAACATCACCCCCTGAACACAGCTGACTAACATCACCCACCTGAACACAGCTGACTAACATCACCCACCTGAACAGCTGACCTCAACACAGCTGACTAACATCACCCACCTGAACCCCCTGAACACAGCTGACTAACATCACCCACCTGAACACAGTTGACTAACATCACCCACCTGAACTACCTGAACACAGCTGACTAACATCACCCACATGAACTACCTGAATACAGCTGACTAACATCACCCACCTGAACTACCTGAACACAGCTGACTAACATCACCCCTGAACACCTGAACTACCTGAACACAGCTGACTAACATCACCCACCTGAACACAGCTGACTAACATCACCCCCCTGAACACAGCTGACTAACATCACCCCCTGAACTACCTGAACACAGCTGACTAACATCACCCCCCTGAACTACCTGAACACAGCTGACTAACATCACCCCCAGCTGAACACAGCTGACAGCTGACTAACATCACCCACCTGAACTACCTGAACACAGCTGACTAACATCACCCCCTGAACACAGCTGACTAACATCACCCCCTGACACAGCTGACTAACATCACCCACCTGACACAGCTGACTAACATCACCCACCTGAACACAGCTGACTAACATCACCCACCTGAACACAGCTGACTAACACACCCACCTGAACACAGCTGACTAACATCACCCACCTGAACTACCTGAACACAGCTGACTAACATCACCCCCCTGAACTACCTGAACACAGCTGACTAACATCACCCACCTGAACTACCTGAACACAGCTGACTAACATCACCCACCTGAACTGACCTGAACACAGCTGACACAGCTGAAACATCACCCACCTGAACTACCTGAACACAGCTGACTAACATCACCCACCTGAACACAGCTGACATCACCCCCTGAACACAGCTGACTAACATCACCCCTACCTGAACACAGCTGACTAACATCACCCACCTGAACACAGCTGACTAACATCACCCACCTGAACACAGCTGACAACATCACCCACCTGAACACAGCTGACTAACATCACCCACCTGAACTGAACACAGCTGACTAACATCACCCACCTGAACACAGCTGACTAACATCACCCACCTGAACCACCTGAACACAGCTGACTAACATCACCCCCCTGAACACAGCTGACTAACATCACCCACCTGAACACAGTTGACTAACATCACCCACCTGAACTACCTGAACACAGCTGACTAACATCACCCACCTGAACTACCTGAACACAGCTGACTAACATCACCCAAACTGAAACTACCTGAACACAGCTGACTAACATCACCCACCTGAACACAGCTGACTAACATCACCCACCTGAACTACCTGAACACAGCTGACTAACATCACCCCCTGAACTACCTGAACACAGCTGACTAACATCACCCACCTGAACTACCTGAACACAGCTGACTAACATCACCCACCTGAACTACCTGAACACAGCTGACTAACATCACCCACCTGAACACAGCTGACTCAACATCACCTGACTACCTGAACACAGCTGACTAACATCACCCACCTGAACTACCTGAACACAGCTGACTAACATCACCCACCTGAACTACCTGAATACAGCTGACTAACATCACCCACCTGAACTACCTGAACACAGCTGACTAACATCACCCACCTGAACTACCTGAACACAGCTGACTAACATCACCCTGACCTGAACACAGCTGACTAACATCACCCCCCTGAACACAGCTGACTAACATCACCCACCTGAACTACCTGAACACAGCTGACTAACATCACCCCCCTGAACTACCTGAACACAGCTGACTAACATCACCCCCCTGAACACAGCTGACTAACATCACCCACCTGAACTACCTGAACACAGCTGACTAACATCACCCCCACAGCTGACTAACATGAACACAGCTGACTAACATCACCCCTGAACACAGCTGACTAACATCACCCAACACAGCTGAACCCTGAACACAGCTGACTAACATCACCCACCTGACTAACATCACCCACCTGAACACAGCTGACTAACATCACCCACCTGAACACAGCTGACTAACATCACCCACCTGAACACAGCTGACTAACATCACCCACCTGAACTACCTGAACACAGCTGACTAACATCACCCACCTGAACTACCTGAACACAGCTGACTAACATCACCCACCTGAACTACCTGAACACAGCTGACTAACATCACCCACCTGAACACAGCTGACTAACATCACCCACCTGAACATCACCCCTGAACACAGCTGACTAACATCACCCACCTGAACTACCTGAACACAGCTGACTAACATCACCCACCTGAACCCTGGAACACAGCTGACTAACATCACCCACCTGAACACAGCTGACTAACATCACCCACCTGAACACAGCTGACTAACATCACCCCCCCCCTGAACACAGCTGACTAACATCACCCACCTGAACACAGCTGACTAACAGCACCCACCTGAACCACCTCAACACAGCTGACTAACATCACCCCCCTGAACACAGCTGACTAACATCACCCACCTGAACACAGTTGACTAACATCACCCACCTGAACTACCTGAACACAGCTGACTAACATCACCCACCTGAACTACCTGAATACAGCTGACTAACATCACCCACCTGAACTACCTGAACACAGCTGACTAACATCACCCACCTGAACTACCTGAACACAGCTGACTAACATCACCCACCTGAACACAGCTGACTAACATCACCCCCCTGAACACAGCTGACTAACATCACCCCCCTGAACTACCTGAACACAGCTGACTAACATCACCCCCTGAACTACCTGAACACAGCTGACTAACATCACCCCCTGAACACAGCTGACTAACATCACCCACCTGAACTACCTGAACACAGCTGACTAACATCACCCACCTGAACACAGCTGACCATGAACACAGCTGACTAACATCACCCCACAGCTGAACACAGCTGACTAACATCACCCCCTGAACACAGCTGACTAACATCACCCACAGCTGACTAACATCACCCACCTGAACACAGCTGACTAACATCACCCACCTGAACACAGCTGACTAACATCACCCACCTGACCTGAACACAGCTGACTAACATCACCCACCTGAACTACCTGAACACAGCTGACTAACATCACCCCCTGAACTACCTGAACACAGCTGACCATGAACACAGCTGACTAACATCACCCACCTGAACTACCTGAACACAGCTGACTAACATCACCCACCTGAACTACCTGAACACAGCTGACTAACATCACCCACCTGAACTACCTGAACACAGCTGACTAACATCACCCACCTGAACCTGAACACAGCCTGAACACAGCTGACTAACATCACCCCCTGAACACAGCTGAGCTGACTAACATCACCCTGACCTGAACACAGCTGACTAACATCACCAGCTGACTAACATCACCTGAACACAGCTGACTAACATCACCCACCTGAACACAGCTGACTAACATCACCCCCCTGAACACAGCTGACTAACATCACCCACCTGAACACAGCTGACTAACATCACCCACCTGAACCACCTCAACACAGCTGACTAACATCACCCCCCTGAACACAGCTGACTAACATCACCCACCTGAACACAGTTGACTAACATCACCCACCTGAACTACCTGAACACAGCTGACTAACATCACCCACCTGAACTACCTGAATACAGCTGACTAACATCACCCACCTGAACTACCTGAACACAGCTGACTAACATCACCCACCTGAACTACCTGAACACAGCTGACTAACATCACCCACCTGAACACAGCTGACTAACATCACCCCCTGAACACAGCTGACTAACATCACCCCCCTGAACTACCTGAACACAGCTGACTAACATCACCCATCACCCCTGAACTACCTGAACACAGCTGACTAACATCACCCCCCTGAACACAGCTGACTAACATCACCCACCTGAACTACCTGAACACAGCTGACTAACATCACCCCCTGAACACAGCTGACTAACATCACCCCCCTGAACACAGCTGACTAACATCACCCACCTGAACACAGCTGACTAACATCACCCACCTGACTAACATCACCCACCTGAACACAGCTGACTAACATCACCCACCTGAACACAGCTGACTAACATCACCCACCTGAACACAGCTGACTAACATCACCCCCCTGAACTACCTGAACACAGCTGACTAACATCACCCACCTGAACTACCTGAACACAGCTGACTAACATCACCCACCTGAACTACCTGAACACAGCTGACTAACATCACCCACCTGAACTACCTGAACACAGCTGACTAACATCACCCCCCTGAACTACCTGAACACAGCTGACTAACATCACCCCCTGAACTACCTGAACACAGCTGAACACAGCTGATAACATCACCCCCTACCTGAACACAGCTGACTAACATCACCCCCCTGAACTACCTGAACACAGCTGACTAACATCACCCCCTGAACACAGCTGACTAACATCACCCCCCTGAACACAGCTGACTAACATCACCCACCTGAACACAGCTGACTAACATCACCCACCTGACTAACATCACCCACCTGAACACAGCTGACTAACATCACCCACCTGAACACAGCTGACTAACATCACCCACCTGAACACAGCTGACTAACATCACCCACCTGAACTACCTGAACACAGCTGACTAACATCACCCCCCTGAACTACCTGAACACAGCTGACTAACATCACCCACCTGAACTACCTGAACACAGCTGACTAACATCACCCACCTGAACACAGCTGACTAACATCACCCCCCTGAACTACCTGAACACAGCTGACTAACATCACCCACCTGAACTACCTGAACACAGCGGACTAACATCACCCACCTGAACACAGCTGACTAACATCACCCCCCTGAACTACCTGAACACAGCGGACTAACATCACCCACCTGAACTACCTGAACACAGCATCACCCACTGGTGACCAGATCTGTCCAGCCTCCTGAACTACCTGGTAACCAGATCTGTCCTGAACATGAACTACCTGGTAACCAGATCTGTCCAGCCACCTGAACTACCTGGTGACCAGATCTGTCCAGCCACCTGAACTACCTGGTGACCCGATATGCCCAGCCACCTGAACATGAACTACCTGGTAACCAGATCTGTCCTGAATTACTTCGTTTGCTTCGCAAACACAATAACAAACGGAGTTCATAAACAGATGAGAATAGTCTGTTTCAATATATATGACATCTCTGCTGTTGAAACATGATTATACATATGTGATTTTTGACGACTGCAGTCCGTGTATAACTGGTTACAAAACGGAACACAACAAGCTTGTCAGTAAACTTGCCAATAAAGGCACATTGTGGGATACAGACACACAACATTAACACGTGTAGCCCGGACCCCAGATTTCATGGAGTTGGTGAGAGTCCTGAAGCCCACAGGTCACTACTAAACCTGTATGTCCTGTAAACATGACCATCTAACGTTACCGGCTACAACAAACAGCCAGGTTTGATACAACATAACAAGGCATGCTCACATACTAGCTAGCTAACTGGCTAACAAACCTCTACTAAACATCCACTAAACACTAAAAGTGGGACATCTGAACGGAGATGTTATACAACGTGATGTTCAACTAGCCTGTCATTTCAGTTACGACACGCGGACGTACTTATTCAATTAGTTTGATGCTGTCGAAAAGTGTAGTTGGCTAATATGTTTAGCATCGGTCTCTGTGCAACCCCACGTGTTTATGAAATGCCGGCGGTATGTAAACAAAGCACTCGGTTCCACTCTCGCGACGGATTCACACTCAACCGGCACCTCTCCGGTTATCTTTACTACGGCCAAAAAAAAAATAATAATAATAAACTACATGCACATATCTCGTTGGTTCCGACGGATGAAAATCAACTCACCTGTTTATATCTTAGCAGGACTCACAAGAAGACTTTGCTCGCGTGCTAACCACTTCCGGGGTTGTCGAGAGAGAAATGGTTTGGGCCAACCGTGACCTTTCCCAGGGAGCCGACTGTGGCGTGTCTGCGTTCAGACAGTGTCGAGACAGTAGCCTAGTAACCTTTGATTTGAAGTCGCCCTAAAAACGTATGTGGAATAGTCTTCATGTTTAATATAAACGTCACCGTTGAACAATTTATTAAGATTATCATAGACTATTCTGTACTTACTATAGGATAGCCTATTCATATCACATTAAACCCCTATAAATATCAGGTTTTTTTTTTTTTAAACAAGGGTTCTTCAATGATCCTAACTCAGTGCTAGAGATGTCACTACAGACCCTGTTTCAATTTCTAAGCTGTATCACAACCCGACCGTGATTGGGAGTCTCATAGGGTGGAGACACAATTGGCCCAGCGTCATTCTGGGGTTTGGCCAAGGTAGGCAGCCATTGCAAATAAGAATTTGTTCTTAACTGACTTGCCTGGTTAAATAAAATATATATATGTTTTTTAATAACTGTAGGTTTCTTGGCACTGAAAAATACTTGGCTGTGTGAACCTTCACCCCAGTCTGAGGTCCTGAGTGCTCTGAAGCAGGTTTTCATCAAGGATCTCTCTGTACTTCACTCCGTTCATCTTTCCCCTCGATCCTCACTAGTCTCCCAGTCCCTGAAAAACACCCCCACAGCATGATGCTGCCACCACCATGCTTCACCGTAGGGATGGTGCCAGGTTTCCTCCAGACGTAAGGCCTGATTGGTGGAGTGCTGCAGAGATGGTTGTCCTTCTGGAAGGTTCTCCCATCTCCACAGAGGAACTCTGGAGCTCTGTCAAAGTGACCATTGGGTTCTTGGTCATCTCCCTGACCAAGGCCCTTCTCCCCTGATTGGGCTTGGTTTTTGCTCTGTCAACTGTGGGAGCTTATATAGACACAATCCTGTCTCTGAGCTCTACGGACAATTCCTTCAACCTCTTGGCTTGGTTTTTGCTCTGACCTGCACTGTTAACTGTTTGCCTTTTCAAATCATGTCCAATCAATTGAATTTACCACAGGTGGACTCCAATCAAGTTGTAGAAACATCTCAAGGATGATCAATGGAAACAGGATGCACCTGAACTCAATTCAGAGTCTCATAGCAAAGGGCCTGAATACTTATCTAAATAAGGTTTGATATTTTTTTTTATACATTTGATAAAATTTCTAAAAAACTGTTTTCGCTTTGTGATTATGGGGTATTGTGTGTAGATTGATGAGGAAAACTTTTAATTTAATTGATTTTAGAATAAGGCTGTAACGTAGAAAAATGTGGATAAAGTGTAAGGGGTCTGAATAATTTTCGAATGCACCGTATGTGTCTGTCTGTGTCTACGGGTATACTGACCCGTACCTTGTTTTTACGATTTTATGAATTTTGCTCTTCCACTAAAATCATAATAAACACTAACTAAAATATTGGTGTTATTGTTATTATTATTGTTATTGCTATTGTTATTATTATTATTATTGTTAGTATTGCTATTATTATTGTTGTTGTTGTTGTTATTATTATTATTGTTATTATTATTATTGGTATTATTATTATTATTATTGTTGTTGTTGTTATTGTTATTATTAGTGTTGTTATTGTTGCTGTTGTTATTGTTGTTATTATTGTTGTTGTTATTATTATTGTTATTGTTGTTGTTGTTATTGTTGTTGTTATTATTATTGTTATTATTGTTGTTGTTATTGTTATGCTGATTATTATTTATAATTATGAGGGGGCCAAATATTTACCCCCCCCAAAAGTTAGTTTTTTTTTAGGAACCATTAATGGGGGTTGTTTGAAGAAGTTTCCTAAATACAGTCTCCCAGGTAGGTGATAAATAGGGGCCCCCCAAAGTTTGTCTCCCCATGTCCCCCCCCAGTGTCCCCCCTCCCCAGTCTCCCCCAGTCTACCCCCCAGTTTGAATTTGAAGAACCCCTAAAGGACCCTCCAGGAGCCTTGATATATCAATGGTTTGATTGTTTGACATTGTTAATATGCCAACAGAATAATGTGGTGAGGGGGGTAAACCTTATTTAGTGTAGCTAGGCCTAGGCTATAGTACACCTATTATCTTCTTGTCTAGGTTTCATTTTGTCTAAACAGGAAGCGATCCAAGGTTAAAGGTTAAAAGCAAAGAAGAACATCAGGAATACACGTCTGGAAGGTGATAAATCAAATCAAATTTTATTTGTCACATACACATGGTTAGCAAATGTTAATGCGAGTGTAGCGAAATGCTTGTGCTTCTAGTTCCGACAATGCAGTAATAACCAACAAGTAATCTAACTAACAATTCCAAAAAACTACTGTCTTATACACAGTGTAAGGGGATAAAGAATATGTTCATAAGGATATATGAATGAGTGATGGTACAGAGCGGCATAGGCAAGATACAGTAGATGGTATTGAGTGCAGTATATACATTTGAGATGAGTATGTAAACCAAGTGGCATAGTTAAAGTGGCTAGTGATACATGTATTACATAAGGATGCAGTCGATGATATAGAGTACAGAATCTACGTATGCATATGAGATGAATAATGTAGGGTAAGTAACATTATATAAGGTAGCATTGTTTAAAGTGGCTAGTGATATATTACATCATTTCCCATCAATTCCCATTATTAAAGTGGCTGGAGTTGAGTCAGTGTCAGTGTCAGTGTGTTGGCAGTAGCCACTCAATGTTAGTGGTGGCTGTTTAACAGTCTGATGGCCTTGAGATAGAAGCTGTTTTTCAGTCTCTCGGTCCCAGCTTTGATGCACCTGTACTGACCTCGCCTTCTGGATGACAGCGGGGTGAACAGGCAGTGGCTCGGGTGGTTGATGTCCTTGATGATCTTTATGGCCTTCCTGTAGCATCCTAAATACACGTGGTGTAGGTGTCCTGGAGGGCAGGTAGTTTGCCCCTGGTGATGCGTTGTGCAGACCTCACTACCCTCTGGAGAGCCTTACGGTTGAGGGCGGTGCAGTTGCCATACCAGGCGGTGATACAGCCCGCCAGGATGCTCTCCCCATTGTGCATCTGTAGAAGTTTGTGAGTGCTTTTGGTGACAAGCCGAATTTCTTCAGCCTCCTGAGGTTGAAGAGGCGCTGCTGCGCCTTCCTCACGATGCTGTCTGTGTGAGTGGACCAATTCAGTTTGTCTGTGATGTGTACACCGAGGAACTTAAAACTTGCTACCCTCTCCACTACTGTTCCATCGATGTGGATGGGGGTGTTCCCTCTGCTGTTTCCTGAAGTCCACAATCATCTCCTTAGTTTTGTTGACGTTGAGTGTGAGGTTATTTTCCTGACACCACACTCCGAGGGCCCTCACCTCCTCCCTGTAGGCCGTCTCGTCGTTGTTGGTAATCAAGCCTACCACTGTGTGTCGTCCGCAAACTTGATGATTGAGTTGGAGGCGTGCGTGGCCACGCAGTCGTGGGTGAACAGGGAGTACAGGAGAGGGCTCAGAACGTCCCTTGTGGGGCCCCAGTGTTGAGGATCAGCGGGGAGGAGATGTTGTTGCCTACCCTCACCACCTGGGGCGGCCCTGGGAAGTCAGTACCCAGTTGCACAGGGCGGGGTCCCCAGGGTCTCGAGCTTGATGACGAGCTTGGAGGGTACTATGGTGTTGAATGCCGAGCTGTAGTCGGATGAACAGCATTCTCACATAGGTATTCCTCTTGTCCAGATGGGTTAGGGCAGTGTGCAGTGTGGTTGAGATTGCATCGTCTGTGGACCTATTTGGGCGGTAAGCAAATTGGAGTGGGTCAAGGGTGTCAGGTAGGGTGGAGGTGATATGGTCCTTGACTAGTCTCTCAAAGCACTTCATGATGACGGAAGTGAGTGCTACGGGGCGGTAGTCGTTTAGCTCAGTTAAATAGGGGCTCTACCTGGGAAGACAGAGCACATGTCCCTCTGCCTTCCCAGTCTCCTAAATACACGTCTGGAAGGTAGGTGATAAGTAGGGGCTCTACCTGGGAAGACAGAGCACATGTCCCTCTGCCTCCCCAGTCTCCTAAATACACGTCTGGAAGGTAGGTGATAAATAGGGGCTCTACCTGGGAAGACAGAGCACATGTCCCTCTGCCTCCCCAGTCTCCTAAATACACGTCTGGAAGGTAGGTGATAAATAGGGGCTCTACCTGGGAAGACAGAGCACATGTCCCTCTGCCCTCCCCAGTCTCCAAAACACCCT
The DNA here is from genome assembly GCF_018296145.1 of Oncorhynchus tshawytscha. Lineage (NCBI taxonomy): Eukaryota > Metazoa > Chordata > Actinopteri > Salmoniformes > Salmonidae > Oncorhynchus > Oncorhynchus tshawytscha. The sequence continues at coordinate 161,326 of NW_024609612.1, read as the reverse complement.
TTTGGGTGGTGGCACAATTTACCCCACAAAGTGATTTTTTTTTGTATAAATGTTCTGTGATGTTTGTTTGGACACTAGTTGTCGAGTTCACCACCACCACCACCTACCAAATAATTAGGTACATGGGCTACTAACACCTTCTACACAACATACACTAAGTATTACTTTGTTAGCTACAGCATACATATCTCCTTGGCATATTACATCATTAATGCATAAGCATACAATACATTTTTTTGGACTCACCTTGTTGTGCTGTCCTACGGTTGTTTATGCTTGTTGATCTGCCTTCCCCTGTACGGAGCTCGGGTGCACCATTTTCGCGCAATTCTCCCCGCAGTCTGTTCTGTCAGCCCAGCCTCACATCCAACACGAATTAAGAAGCACATAAATTCGTGTCTTTTCTCACGAATTAAGCCAGAAAAACGCACAAAAACGCACGAAATTTGCTGAAATGCATTTTGTACATATATGCACGAATTGATTGTGAGACTGTGTTGGGCCTGTACGGAAAAGATTGCGCCCGGTATCCAAACATACCATGCCTTGAGAGATGCAGTCACCGGTCGAGTGTTTGGAGCTATACTTCGTTTTTAAATATCAACAATACTGCTACAAAAGCATCACATTTGATTTAACAGTTGATTACACCGTCGTCAATATTCGGGTCCGGTTGGCTGATGCGTGCAGCAACAGGCAGAAAGACAAAGAGGTAAATCACGATCAGTAAACGGAGATAGCTAACTTAACAGATGTACATCCTGTCATCAACACCAATGACCTGCTGAATTAAATAGGCTTTAAAAATGTGAAAATGTTCACTACGGGGCATTTGCTATGGGGGAGGGGGGAATGTAAAATTGAGGAGACTGTAAAATGATAGGCTATCATAGATATAAATGGCCCCCTATATCTCCAGATGTGTTTATTGACTACAGCCTACATGTATATTGTGACATTTGTCCTCGTTTTATTTCTCCGTAGAGGCCCTGCCATCATACATTGAGCTGCGTTCTCCGGTAGTCTAGAGAATAGTTTGATATTCTAGAGAATCCCGAGTTTGAATGCCATCTGATTTCTAGGGGGGGTTCCCATGCGTGTCAGAGCACAGGCACAGCCAGGAAAAGGCCATCACGTCAGATTGTTTTCCTACAAAGGTTAACCTACCATTCCCCGTCCCCATCCGAAACCCCAACCTAACCCCCCCTCGGTCCTCCGTCGTCGCATCCCATCCACCCCGCACTAGTTTTGCTTTGGTGAGCATACTGAGGGGGACGGGGACTCTCCCTCCCCCTTTCTCTCTATCTCTCTCTCTCTCTCTGTCTGTCTCTCTCTCCCCCTCCGTCTCTGTCTCTGTGTCTCTCTCTCTGTCTCTCTCTGTCTCTCCCCCTCCGTCTATGTCTCTCTGTCTCTCTCTCTGTCTCTCTCTGTCTCTCTCTGTCTCTCTCTCTCTCTCTCTGTCTCTCTCTGTCTCTCTCTCCCCCTCCATTTCTCTCTCTCTCTCTCCCCCTCCGTCCTCTCTCTGTCTCTGTCTCTCTCTGTCTCTCTCTTTGTCTCTCCCCTCCTGTCTCTCTCGTCTCTCTCTCTGTCTCTGTCTCTCTCTCTCCTCTGTCTCTCCTGTCTCTTTCTCTCTCTCTCTCTCTCTCTCTGTCACTCTGTATCTCTCCCCCTCTCATTCTCTCTGTCTCTCTCTGTCTCTCTCTCCCCCTCTCTCTCTGTCTCTCCGTCTCTCTCATTCTCTCTCTCTCCCCCTCCGTCTCTCTCTCTGTCTCTGTCTCTCCCCCCCTCTGTCTCTCTCTGTCTCTCTCTCTCTCTCTCTCTCTCTCTCTCTCTCTCTCTCTCTCTCTCTCTCTCTCTCTCCCCCTCTGTCTCTCCCCTCTCTCTGTCTCTCCCCCTCTGTCTCTCCCCCTCTCTGTCCCCCTCTCTCTCTGTCTCTCTATGAGATGCAGGTCAGAATGCCTCCCTGCTCCAGGTAAATTGCGATGCGGCTGTCTGATTTCTGTCCCATCTATTGAGCTTTATTTACCCGTTATAGTTTCTAGGTGGAGACGCCTCGATGTGAAAGACGCGCTGAACGTCGGGAGATATGCGCCAATTCAAACCAGTGGCCTGGTAAAGATGGAATAGCGTCCCGAGCATTTTTTTTTGTGTGTGTGTGTGTGGTCTTCCATTATTTCCAATCAGACATTCCAAAGTGTCGGTTCTGCCTGACAAGGATTCTTATTGGAGACAGAGAAGGAGCCAGAAGAAGCATATCATTGTCCTCATTTATTGGTGCTTAGTGTGTCTGGGTACTGTTGTGTTGTTGTTTTTTGGCGTTGTTCTGTGGTCCATGCACTTTTGAAGGACTCTTGTCTATTCCTGGGAGAGGGGAGAAAAAAAAGAAGGATTTTCAGCAGAAGCTATTCTGATATGGGCAGTATTTGACCCATGATTGTTGTCATTTGTGTCGAATAAATACTAATCTGAAGTCTAAACCATCCTAAAAGGTGTGTGAAGTCAGGTGGGACAGAATTTAAAAGATAGCAAACAATAATTAGAATTTAGATGGACTCATCTGTGGACTGAGGGCCATTCTTTGGGCTGTGGACTGAGGACCATTCTTTGGTCTGTGGACTGAGGACCATTCTTTGGTCTGTGGACTGAGGACCATTCTTTGGGCTGTGGACTGAGGACCATTCTTTGGGCTGTGGACTGAGGACCATTCTTTGGTCTGTGGACTGAGGACCATTCTTTGGTCTCCAGACTGAGGACCATTCTTTGGTCTCCAGACTGAGGACCATTCTTTGGTCTCTAGACTGAGGACCATTCTTTGGTCTCTAGACTGAGGACCATTCTTTGGTCTCTAGACTGGGACCATTCTATGGTCTCTAGACTGAGGACCATTCTTTGGTCTCTAGACTGAGGACCATTCTTTGGTCTCTAGACTGACCATTCTTTGGTCTCTAGACTGAGGACCATTCTTTGGTCTCTAGAGGACCATCCATTCTTTGGTCTCTAGACTGAGGACCATTCTTTGGTCTCTAGACTGAGGACCATTCTTTGGTCTCTAGACTGAGGACCATTCTTTGGTCTCTAGACTGAGGACCATTCTTTGGTCTCTAGACTGAGGACCATTCTTTGGTCTCTAGACTGAGGACCATTCTTTGGTCTCTAGACTGAGGACCATTCTTTGGTCTCTAGACTGAGGACCATTCTTTGGTCTCTAGACTGAGGACCATTCTTTGGTCTCTAGACTGAGGACCATTCTTTGGTCTCTAGACTGAGGACCATTCTTTGGTCTCTAGACTGAGGACCATTCTTTGGTCTCTAGACTGAGGACCATTCTTTGGTCTCTAGACTGAGGACCATTCTTTGGTCTCTAGACTGAGGACCATTCTTTGGTCTCTAGACTGAGGACCATTCTTTGGTCTCTAGACTGAGGACCAGTCTTTGGTCTCTAGACTGAGGACCAGTCTTTGGTCTCTAGACTGAGGACCAGTCTTTGGTCTCTAGACTGAGGACCAGTCTTTGGTCTCTAGACTGAGGACCATTCTTTGGTCTCTAGACTGAGGACATTTCTTTGGTCTCTAGACTGAGGACATTTCTTTGGTCTCTAGACTGAGGACCATTCTTTGTTGTCTGTGTATTGTGCGATCTTTGCCCGCTCGTCCGTCACACACACACACAGAATGCCTGCACAACACTTCTTCGTCTCCTGTGAGTAAAACCACATTGACAGGAGTGTGTGTGTGTCTCTGTGTGTGTGTCTCATGAGTATAAAGCCAGTCACGGGAGACCCTTGTCCTCTCTTGTCGAATGGTCACGGCAAGATGTTTACCTTTACATACAAATAGACTCGGCGCGGAGTGGTGTCACAAAACGTGTCATGGATAAATAACGTTCCTCACTTTTCAATCTAGTGGCCAGACTTCCTGTGCTAGCCGACTGTGGAGCTGTGGCTGAGATAGACCTCTGTTGGGCTGGTCTACTGGGGGATATAGGCTGGTCTACTGGGGGATATAGGCTGGTCTGTGCTAGGACTGGGACCAGCTAGACTAGGTCTCTAGACTGAGGACTGGTCTACTGGGGGATATAGGCTGGTCTACTGGGGACTTTTCTTTGGATATGAGGACCATGGTCTGGTCTACTGGGGGACTTCCTGTGCTAGCCGACTGTGAGCTGTGGCTGAGATAGACCCCTGTTGGGCTGGTCTACTGGGGGATATAGGCTTCCTGTGCTAGCCGACTGTGAGCTGTGGCTGAGATAGACCCCTGTTGGGCTGGTCTACTGGGGGACTTCCTGTGCTAGCCGACTGTGGAGCTGTGGCTGAGATAGACCCCTGTTGGCTGGTCTACTGGGGGATGTTTATATAGGCTGGTCTACTGGGGGACTTCCTGTGCTAGCCGACTGTGGAGCTGTGGCTGAGATAGACCCCTGTTGGGCTGGTCTCTGGGGGATATAGGCTGGGGGGGACTTCCTGTGCTCCGACTGTGGAGCTGTGGCTGAGATAGACCCCTGTTGGGCTGGTCTACTGGGGGACTTCCTGTGCTAGCCGACTGTGGAGCTGTGGCTGAGATAGACCCCTGTTGGGCTGGTCTACTGGGGGATATAGGCTGGTCTACTGGGGGATATGTGGAGGCTGGTCTACTGGGGGACTTCCTGTGCTAGCCGACTGTGGAGCTGTGGCTGAGATAGACCCCTGTTGGGCTGGTCTACTGGGGGATATAGGCTGGTCTACTGGGGGATATAGGCTGGTCTACTGGGGGACTTCCTGTGCTAGCCGACTGTGGAGCTGTGGCTGAGATAGACCCCTGTTGGGCTGGTCTACTGGGGGATATAGGCTGGTCTACTGGGGGACTTCCTGTGCTAGCCGACTGTGGAGCTGTGGCTGAGATAGACCCCTGTTGGGCTGGTCTACTATAGGCTGGTCTACTGGGGGATATAGGCTGGTCTACTGGGGGACTTCCTGTGCTAGCCGACTGTGGAGCTGTGGCTGAGATAGACCCCTGTTGGGCTGGTCTACTGGGGGATATAGGCTGGTCTACTGGGGGACTTCCTGTGCTAGCCGACTGTGGAGCTGTGGCTGAGATAGACCTCTGTTGGGCTGGTCTACTGGGGGATATAGGCTGGTCTACTGGGGGACTTCCTGTGCTAGCCGACTGTGGAGCTGTGGCTGAGATAGACCCCTGTTGGGCTGGTCTACTGGGGGATATAGGCTGGTCTACTGGGGGACTTCCTGTGCTAGCCGACTGTGGAGCTGTGGCTGAGATAGACCCCTGTTGGGCTGGTACTGGGGGATATAGGCTGGTCACCTGGGGGACTTCCTGTGCTAGCCGACTGTGGAGCTGTGGCTGAGATAGACCCCTGTTGGGCTGGTCTACTGGGGGATATAGGCTGGTCTACTGGGGGATATAGGCTGGTCTACTGGGGGACTTCCTGTGCTAGCGGACTGTGGAGCTGTGGCTGAGATAGACCCCTGTTGGGCTGGTCTACTGGGGGATATAGGCTGGTCTACTGGGGGATATAGGCTGGTCTACTGGGGGATATAGGCTGGTCTATTGGGGGACTTCCTGTGCTAGCCGACTGTGGAGCTGTGGCTGAGATAGACCCCTGTTGGGCTGGTCTACCGGGGGATATAGGCTGGTCTACAGGGGGATATGGGCTGGTCTACTGGGGGATATAGGCTGGTCTACTGGGGATATAGGCTGGTCTACTGGGAGATATAGGCTGGTCTACTGGGGGATATAGGCTGGTCTACTGGGGGATATAGGGGTGGAGCTGTGGCTGAGATAGGCTGGTACTGGGGGATATAGGCTGGTCTACTGGGGGACTTCCTGTGCTAGCCGACTGTGGAGCTGTGGCTGAGATAGACCCCTGTTGGGCTGGTCTACTGGGGGATATAGGCTGGTCTACTGGGGGATATAGGCTGGTCTATTGGGGGACTTCCTGTGCTAGCCGACTGTGGAGCTGTGGCTGAGATAGACCCCTGTTGGGCTGGTCTACCGGGGGATATAGGCTGGTCTACAAGGGGATATGGGCTGGTCTACTGGGGGATATAGGCTGGTCTACTGGGAGATATAGGCTGGTCTACTGGGGGATATAGGCTGGTCTACTGGGGGATATAGGCTGGTCTACTGGGGGATATAGGCTGGTCTACTGGGGGATATAGGCTGGTCTACTGGGGGATATAGGGTGGTCTACTGGGGGATATAGGGTGGTCTACTGGGGGATATATGCTGGGGGGGATATAGGCTGGTCTACTAGGGGATGTAGGAGGATATAGACTGACCTACTGGGGGATATAGGCTGGCCTACTGGGGGATATAGGCTGGTCTACTGGGGGATATAGGCTGGTCTACTGGGGGATATAGGCTGGTCTACTGGGGGATATAGGCTGGTCTACTGGGGGATATAGGCTGGTCTACTGGGGGATATAGGCTGGCCTACTGGGGGATATAGGCTGGTCTACTGGGGGATATAGGCTGGTCTACTGTGGGGAATAGGCTGGTCTACTGTGGGGAATAGGCTGGTCTACTGTGGGGAATAGGCTGGTCTACTGGGGGATATAGGCTGGTCTACTGGGGGATATAGGCTGGTCTACTGTGGGGGAATAGGCTGGCCTACTGGGGGATATAGGGAGATGTAAAAAAAAACATCTACAAAGGAAGACACTTCCTAGCCTAAATGCAAAGCCTCATGTTTGGGGCAAATCCAACACAACACATCACTGTGTAACTGCCTCCTTATTTTCCAGCATGGTGGTGGCTGCTTCATGGTATGGGTATGCTTGTCATCAGCAGATACTGGCGAGTTTTTCAGGATGAAAATAAACAGAACAGAGCTAAGAACAGGCAAAATCCTAGAGGAAAACCTGGTTCAGTCTGCTTTTTCATCAGACACTGGGAGAGGAATTCACCTTTCAGCAGGACAGTTACCTCAAAAACAAGGTCAAATCTACACTGGAGTTGCTTACCAAGAAGACATTGAATGTTCTTGAGTTGCCTAGTTACAGTTTTTTTTACTTAAATCGGCTTGAAAATCTATGGCAAGACTTGGAAATGGCTGTCTGGCGATGATCAACAACCAACTTGACAGAGCTTGAAGAATTTGAATTAGAATAATCCACGTTTGCAAAGCTCTTCGATATTTACCCAGAAAGACTCAACACCTGTAATCGCTGCCAAAGGTGCTTCTACAACATATTGACTCGGGGGCTGTGAATACTTTATGTAAATAAGATATTTATGTATTTCATTTTCAATACATTTGAAAATCATGTCTAAAAAAACAAACATGTTTTTCACTTTGTCATTATTGGGGGGTATTGTGATGTCATTATTGGGGGGTATTGTGATGTCATTATTGGGGGTATTGTGATGTCATTATTGGGGGTCATTATTGGGGGTATTGTGATGTCATTATTGGGGGTGATGTCATTATTGGGGGTATTGTGATGTCATTATGTGATGTCATTATGGGGGATATTGTGATGTCATTATTGGGGGTATTGTGATGTCATTATTGGGGGTATTGTGATGTCATTATGGGGGTATTGTGATGTCATTATTGGGGGGGGTATTGTGATGTCATTATGGGGGATATTGTGATGTCATTATTGGGGGTTATTGTGATGTCATTATTGTGATGTCATTATTGGGGGTTATGGGGGTATTGTGATGTCATTATGGGGGATATTGTTATTGGGGGTATTGTGATGTCATTATGGGGGTATTGTGATGTCATTATGGGGGTATTGTGATGTCATTATGGGGGTATTGTGATGTCATTATGGGGGTATTGTGATGTCATTATTGGGGTATTGTGTGTAGATGTAAAAAAAAAAAAAAATTGAAAAAAGTCTATATAATTTTGAATTCAGGTCGTAACAACGAAATGTGGAATAAATCGAGGGGTTATGAATAGTCTCTGAAGGCGCCTGTATGTGTGTGTGTGTGTGTGTGTGTGTGTGTGTGTGTGTGTGTGTGTGTGTGTGTGTGTGTGTGTGTGTGTGTGTGTGTGTGTGTGTGTGTGTGTGTGTGTGTGTGTGTGAGTGTGAGTGTGTGTGTGTGTGTGTGTGTGTGTGTGTGTGTGTGTGTGTGTGTGTGTGTGTGTGTGTGTGTGTGTGTGTGTGTGTGTGTGTGTGTGTGTGTGTGTGTGTGTGTGTGTGTGTGTGTGTGAGAGAGATAGTGTTTCATCTTCTGTAAATTACAATGGCTTCCAATTTTGGCCTCACATCCCGACAAAAGACGGTTCAGACAGTATTACCCTATATGTTATAATATATATATATATATATATATTAGTCGATATGTTTATAGTGTGTAAGTGATGTTTTGTCGACCACAACACATGTATTGAGTACATTGCCGCTAGGCTGTATCAGTTTGAGGATATGATTGCGCTGCATTAGCAAGTTAATGTAGGGACCGTGTAGGCTTCCCCTTTGAAACCTCGGTAACGCTTTATATTGAGGACTGGCGGCTGGATGAAAGCCGCAGAGACGGACGAAGACCCACAAACAAACAAAGTATGCATTTGTTTTGTTTACGTTTCTCTTCTAATTGTTCCTTTAGTTCTTCTGTCTCGCGCTCTTAATGCGATTCTTTCCGGTTCCGCTCGGTCAGACCGGGGGGGGGGTCACAGAAACAATATCCCTTTGCACCCCAACCCCCGCCTCGCTCTAATCACATTCATTAACCAGATAAATAAAAGGAAAACCAACAAACAATAATAATAATAATAATAATTAATATCACCCAACCTAATGCGAATTTACTGGCTAAAGGTGGTCCTAATGAAGTAGAATGATACGCAGGCCTACATTAAATACATTAATATAGTAGAATGATACGCAGGCCTACATTAAATGCATTAATGAAGTAGATTGATACGCAGGCCTACATTAAATGCATTAATGAAGTAGAATGATATGCAGGCCTACATTAAATACATTAATAAAGTAGAATGATATGCAGGCCTACATTAATGAAGTAGAATGATATGCAGGCCTACATTAAATACATTAATAAAGTAGAATGATATGCAGGCCTACATTAAATACATTAATGAAGTAGATTGATACGCAGGCCTACATTAAATGCATTAAGTAGAATGATATGCAGGCCTACATTAATGAAGTAGAATGATATGCAGGCCTACATTAATAAAGTAGAATGATATGCAGGCCTACATTAAATACATTAATGAAGTAGAATGATATGCAGGCCTACATTAAATACATTAATGAAGTAGGATGATATGCAGGCCTACATTGAATACATTAACAAAGGGGTTTTATCTTTATGTGATATAGCTACTGTAGCGACTGTTTTGGATCCAAAATAGGCCTAAATTACACTGCGACAGCAAATGTGCAGTGGATATTCAGCACCCCCCTTTACATAAACCTCACTATTGTTATTTTAATGCTGCACTTTAATTATTTATTACTTTTATTTCTTTCTTTAGGTATTTTTAGGTATTTTTCTTAAAACTGCATTGTTGGTTTAAGGGCTTGTAAAGGAATCATTTCACTGTAAGCTCCTGTTGGTGGGATATTGTATTCGGCGAATGTCATAAATACAATTTGATTTGATCGATCAAGAAAAACGTGAATGTATCGGGACCATGATTATATGACGTTAAAATATGTTATAAATTCAGTTCAGTTATTGGTATTACTCTCCCCAATAGTATTTTATTTTAGGATCTTTCTCCCAGAAGGAACACGATAAAAAATTGGATGCAAACTCAGTTATTGTCTCGTTGTAGCGTTTGATTTAAAAAATATATATATAAGTATTATTTATTTATTTACTATAGAGGAAATTGTTTCATGTTTCGTTATCCGAAATCATTGCAACAAAAACGAAATATATCCCTATAATAATAGTAATAATAATAATAATGAATAGGTAATAATAATAGTTTTTAACACATTACCACGTATATGTTTTCATGGTTTGAAAATAAATCCCTGGTATGTTTTTCGGATAAAGGCCTATAGACTAATATGTGTGGCCTGCAGAAAAATAGATTCAAACGCTGTAAACCCGTTTTAATAAAGCTGTTAAGACCCGACTTTTATCATCAAATATTTTCTTTCTCACAAAATAATATATTCAGTATATTTTCAAACTTTGACGCATTGGGTTTTTAGGGCGTGTATTATTTTAATCGAAGATATTTTATATGTTCCCCCTTTTTAGTCCTTTCTGCTATATCCTACGACAGTTAACCCCACTGTTCCTAGGCCGTCATTGAAAATAAGAATTTGTTCTTAACTGACTTGCCAAGTTAAATAAAGGTAAAAAATTTAAATGAAATAAACATGCGCTTTGTTATGTCGAGAAGTAGAAATGACATCGTTATAAAATCATAAACGTAAATGATCCTCCTCTCCTAAACTAGGCGGAGAAAGAAACGGACGGTTGGTTTGCACTTCACAAACTCCTGTCTGTTTTTATAGGCCGAATAACGGTTGTTTTAACGTTGTTGTTCTGTTCAGAGAGACAACTCCAATAGAGGTCACTTCAGAGCCAAAGACACCAATGGAGGATTCTGAGTTTATGGGCATAATTGTGTAAGAGTGAAAGAGTGAATTGAATATTGTGTTTAAGTGCTTCTTTATGTCTTTATAAATATCCATGCAAGGTGTTTAAACAGCCTTAGAGAGATTTGAACTGTCTGGTATAACACGATGCACACATCTCAGTCACAATATTACTCATTTTGATTATTGATTTAAATGATTTACAATTATTGATTGAATGAATAATTGATATTGAAGCAACAAAAACAACGATATTTTACACGGTATTTACGAAAAGGAAACGACGTCACAACGACATCAAGTCAATATCTTTTCTTTCTTATCACGCTGTGGTGAATGGCTTCTTAAACGTCACTATGAATAAAATAAATTTTAAAAAAGACAAAACGTCGCTATTTATGTTGTGTTTTGTTTTGCCCGCCCCGTTGTCGCGGGAGGCAGAAGGGTCAGGGTCGCGGAGGGGGAGCAGAGCGAGACAAGGCGAGTAAAATTGGTCGCTGTCTCAACGCTTTGTTCTGCACTCAATTGTCTCGGTGTCGCTCGTGAACCCTGGGACCCGAACTACCAACCGACCAGCGCTCTGATGATGTTTTCCAGACAGAGAGAGAGAGGGAGACAGAGAGGGAGACAGAGAGAGAAGGAAAGAGATAGAGAGAGAGAGACAGAGAGAGAAGGAGAGAGAGAGACGGAGAGAGAAGGAGAGAGAGAGACAGAGAGAGAAGGAGAGAGAGGGAGAGAGAGAGACGGAGAGAGGGGAGAGGAGAGAGAAACAGAGAGACAGAGAGAGACAGA
>NW_024609612.1:117500-147500 GCF_018296145.1 Oncorhynchus tshawytscha | reverse complement strand
CACACACACACACACACACACACACACACACACACATACTCTTTAACCAAGTCGCCTCACTGGTGTCATGGAATATATTGAGTCTCTTGTTGTTGTCGACTGTAATATTTACGTCCTAAATCAGAGCGTGATCTACTGAAAGGTTTACCGTGATTACCATGGTCCCTGGCTCGGGTTCGGCTTTTTCATATCATTCATTTGAATGTAGGCTACAAATAGTTCTTCCTAATTATACTTTCTATCATTTTTTTGCTTCAAATTATGTCGAGATCATGACAAAAAACATTATAATATACAAGTTTAAAACGTTTAAAAAGAAAAAGAAAAGACCGTTAAATGAGAATATATCCTATGGTGTTGATTCAGAGGGAATACATATTAGCGATGACAGACATCAGCTCATTTTTGATTCGTTGCTTAATATATATATATATATATAGACAGGGAGGGTATAGACAGGGAGGGTATATATATATATCGGCTAATCTAATCTATGCATCATATATATATTTAAGTATGTTTTGGAAAAATGTGAAAATGTCTGATAGTGTCGCCATTGCATGTTATAACATAGCCTCTAATCTAGACATATTTATAACGGCCCCCCCCAAAAAAAAAAAAAAAATACATGTGTTGTTGTCTTGCCTTCCGGGTTGCTCTTTTTGTCACATTTAAAATAGTCTATTTTAAATTCTTGAATTTGCATGCTTGTAACAAAAAACACACATCTGCAACAACTGATCGAAGTTCCTACTTCTCTTGTGGTCTGAGGTGGCCGTGTTTTTTCCGTTGCAATCTATTTTTTGGGGTGTGGAAACAGCGCCAACATTAGCAATAGTTATCGATGAGTTATATTAGTAATAGTTATCAATATATATATATTCTCTTGGGTTCTAACGATGGTTGATTATCTAAATAAATATCTGCATTTTTTTTTTTAAACTCAAAACTAGGCCTACCTATTCCAACTTTACAGAAACCCCCCTTAGATTCTATTGATACCACTAAAGACATATGGTGAGCTTAAGTGAAACCAGGTCTAACCGTCGTTTACCCCCTCCTCCTAAATTAATATTGGTTCAGGATATTCATAAAAAACCAGCAGGGTTATCTTATACTGTGGGTTTTTATGTTAAACTAGAGCAACACAGAAGAACAATGCAGAACAATCGAACCTCACGCGCATCAATTCCATACCGGAAACCCGCTGAGGTGACATTTTGATACAACGTCCGTTTTTTGTTTGTTTGTTGTTGTTGTCATTATTATGACGTGTATTGACGTTCCAAAATGGTGCTCATTATTTACGACGCCACGCGTAAAAGGGGCGTGATGTCTTCCGTTGCGTCAGGTACTAACTGTACTTAACAGGCGTGGTTAGGCCTGTCACGTAATACGATGTGTTATTATAGGCCTCCCGCTTCTAACTGGCCTATTCATTTGTGCCGGTCTCAACAACGTTGCGTCACTGCATTCATTACACAACCACGACACCGTTATAAACCCATTACGTATTACTGAAAGTAGCCCGTAATATAGTCTTATGTCTTGTATTTTTATTTCTTCGATTTAGCCAAACAATCGATTATTTACTTTGACTAAATCAAATGCCCCCCCCCCCTTCTTCTTGTTTCTTTACGGTGATTTATTGTAAGAGTTGTGATTATCATGATGGATAATGTTGTATTGTGAAAGGATGCCGTGCCTATACGTCAATGCAAATATATTTCATTCATTGATAATGTAATGCGCGATAACACGTGTTGTATTTTTTTCCGTGAGAGAGGGATGCGAAGGGGGGGAGGGAGGTGTATAGAAACGGACAGAACATTCTCTCGCTTTCATCTGGTTGTGGGGTTCAGGACTGGGCCTCTGGGCCTCCGGTCTACAGAAGGAGAGGTAATAGGATTTGTGTGACTGAATAACCTTTGAACCCGACGGTGCTCTGCAGAGAGCTAAATGAAACGGACCTCCCTAGATGGCCTGTGTGTACGCCTTCCTCTGAGTGTGTGTGTGTCTCTACACGCCTTCCTCTGAGTGTGTGTGTCTCTTTACACGCCTTCCTCTGAGTGTGTGTGTCTCTTTACACGCCTTCCTCTGAGTGTGTGTGTCTTTACACTCCTTCCTCTGAGTGTGTGTGTCTTTACACGCCTTCCTCTGAGTGTGTGTGTCTTTACACGCCTTCCTCTGAGTGTGTGTGTCTCTCTTTACACGCCTTCCTCTGAGTGTGTGTGTCTCTTTACACGCCTTCCTCTGAGTGTGTGTGTCTCTTTACACGCCTTCCTCTGAGTGTGTGTGTCTCTTTACACGCCTTCCTCTGAGTGTGTGTGTCTTTACACGCCTTCCTCTGAGTGTGTGTGTCTTTACACGCCTTCCTCTGAGTGTGTGTGTCTTTACACTCCTTCCTCTGAGTGTGTGTGTGTCTCCACGCCTTCCTCTCACTTTAACTACGAGAGGGAGGGTAAAGAGAGGGAGGCTATAGAGAGGGAGGCTATAGACAGGGAGGGTATAGAGGGGGAGGGTATAGACAGGGAGGGTATAAAGGGGGAGGGTATAGACAGGGAGGGTAGACAGGGAGGGTATAGACAGGGAGGGTATAGACAGGGAGGGTAGGGTATAGACAGGGAGGGTATAGACAGGGAGGGTATAGACAGGGGGGTAGGACAGGGAGGGTATCGAGACAGGGAGGGTATAGACAGGGGGTATAGACAGGGAGGTATAGACAGGGAGGGTAAAGGGTATAGACAGGGAGGGTATAGAGGGAGGGTATAGACAGGGAGGGTATAGACAGGGAGGGAGGGTATAGACAGGGAGGGTAGACAGGGAGGGTAACGACAGGGAGGGTATAGACAGGGAGGGTAAAGACAGGGAGGGTATAGACAGGGAGGGTAGACAGGGAGGGTAGAGAGGGGGAGGGTATAGACAGGGAGGGTATAGACAGGGAGGGTAAGACAGGGAGGGTATAGACAGGGAGGGTATAGACAGGGAGGATCGAGACAGGGAGGGAGGGTAACGACAGGGAGGGTATAGACAGGGAGGGTATAGACAGGGAGGGGGAGGGTATAGACAGGGAGGGTATAGACAGGGAGGGTAACGACAGGGAGGGTATAGACAGGGAGGGTATAGACAGGGAGGGTATAGACAGGGAGGGTATAGACAGGGAGGGTATAGGGAGGGTAAAGAGAGGGAGGGTATAGAGGGTATAGACAGGGGGTATAGACAGTGAGGGTATAGACAGGGAGGGTATAGACAGGGAGGGTATAGACAGGGAGGGTATAGACAGGGAGGGTAAAGAGAGGGAGGGTATAGACAGGGAGGGTATAGAGAGGGGGAAATCTAAGCCTAGCTTGGTAACTGCCAACACTTGACATAGGACTCCTGAACACCTAATCAAATGTCTTCTCAGACTATTTGCATTGCACCCCCCCTCTCCTTCTTCAATGCAGCTGCTACTCTCTGTCGTTGTCATCTACGCATAGTCACTTTAATAACTCTACCTACATGTACATATTACCTCAACTAACCGGTGCCCCCACACATTGACTCTGCACCGGTACCCCCTGTATATAGTCTCCACATTGACTCTGTACCGGTACCCCCTGTATATAGCCTCCACATTGACTCTGTACCGTAACACCCTGTATATAGCCTCCACATTGACTCTGTACCGGTACCCCCTGTATATAGCCTCCACATTGACTCTGTACCGGTACCCCCTGTATATAGCCTCCACATTGACTCTGTACCAGTACCCCCTGTATATAGCCTCCACATTGACTCTGTACTGGTACCCCCTGTATATAGCCTCCACATTGACTCTGTACCGGTACCCCCTAGCCTCCACATTGACTCTGTACCCCCCTGTATATAGCCTCCACATTGACTCTGTACCAGTACCCCCTGTATATAGCCTCCACATTGACTCTGTACTGGTACCCCCTGTATATAGCCTCCACATTGACTCTGTACCAGTACCCCCCCTGTATATAGCCTCCACATTGACTCTGTACCGGTACCCCTGGTACCCCCTGTATATAGCCTCCACATTGACTCTGTACCGGTACCCCTGTATATAGCCTCCACATTGACTCTGTACCAGTAACCCCTGTATATAGCCTCCACATTGACTCTGTACCGGTACCCCCCCCCTGTATATAGCCTCCACATTGACTCTGTACCGGTACCCCTGTATATAGCCTCCACATTGACTCTGTACCGGTACCCCTGTATATAGCCTCCACATTGACTCTGTACCGGTACCCCCTGTATATAGCCTCCACATTGTTAACTCTGTACCGGTACCCCTGTATATAGCCTCCACATTGACTCTGTACCGGTACCCCCTGTATATAGCCTCCACATTGACTCTGTACCGGTACCCCCTGTATATAGCCTCACTATTGTTATTTTACTGCTGCTCTTTAATTACGTGTTACTTTTATTTCTTATTCTTATTTTTTTTCAACTGAATTGTTGGTTCGGGCATTTCACCGTAAAACACCTGTTGTATTCAGCGCGTGTGATTAATAAAATTGGATTTGATTTGAATGCCCCCATCCCATCGTACAGGACACCAGTGGTCACTGAATGGTGTTTTGAGGAAGATGAAAACCATGTAAACCATACGCCAATGGTCACCTCAGTCACCAGATCTCAACCCACCGTAAAAATACATTTAAAAAAAAACACCAAATGACGGAATGTAATTATAGTTAGAATGTTGTCACGTCCGTCCCGATAGAGTTCCAGATTAGAACCACGGAGCGTCGGAGCTGTTCTAGATGCTGATGACCCAACAATGCAGAGGAGCAAGAACGTGGGTTTGAGCGTCGAATTGCGCAGTTAAAGCTGATCTATTAATAAGACCAGTTACCTGTATGTAGGTCGTTAGTAGTTCGGGGTTTTCTGTCTCTCAACCCGTCTCATGGCGCTAATCCAACGGGTTTGGAGAGGGTGCATTTCGTCTACAACAGGGTCCAAGTTCAGACCCTTGTTAAACACAGGTTCTGTCAAATAAAAATAAAAATACAAATGTATTGGTCACGTGCACGTGTTTAGCAGATGTAATTGCCGGTGTAATGAAATGCTTGTGTTTCTAGCTCCATCAGTGCAGTAATATCTAACAAGTAATATCTAACAATTTCACAACAATACACAATACACAACAATACACAACAATACACACACACCCGGTTGGTCACATGTACCCACACGCGTGCACACACACACACACGCGCGTTCGCTCTGTGATTGACAGGACCCCCTGGTAACGCTCTGTTCGCGCAGGCGTGTGATAGTGCGCTGCCATCTCTGACCCGTGAAATAATAATTTATAGAATTGTCTATTGAAGGAGGTGCACCGTGGGCACGTTACTCTGTTACTCCCTCCCCATCCGTAGCGGGTCCGTGGTTTATACCGTGGGGTAGACTATCGGTTACAGACCCGGAAGTCAACGAGGAACGTCATATTGTTGACGGAACTACTAACCTTTGATAAGGACGAGCCAGTAGACAACATATATGAATGTTTATTTTGTTGACTTTAACTTTAACTTTTAAGAGTTTGTAAAATGTCTCCCACAAATATTATTTTTGTGTAAGCGTTTATTTATTTAACCAGGAAAGTCAGTTAAGAACAAACTCTTATTTACAATGACGGCCCTAGGAACAGTGGGTTAACTGGTCTAGGAACAGTGGGTTAACTGGTCTAGGAACAGTGGGTTAACTGGTCTAGGAACAGTGGGGTTAACTGGTCTAGGAACAGTGGGTTAACTGGTCTAGGAACAGTGGGTTAACTGGTCTAGGAACAGTGGGTTAACTGGTCTAGGAACAGTGGGTTAACTGGTCTAGGAACAGTGGGTTAACTGGTCTAGGAACAGTGGGTTAACTGGTCTAGGAACAGTGGGTTAACTGGTCTAGGAACAGTGGGTTAACTGGTCTAGGAACAGTGGGTTAACTGGTCTAGGAACAGTGGGTTAACTGGTCTAGGAACAGTGGGGTTAACTGGTCTAGGAACAGTGGGTTAACTGGTCTAGGAACAGTGGGTTAACTGGTCTAGGAACAGTGGGTTAACTGGTCTAGGAACAGTGGGTTAACTGGTCTAGGAACAGTGGGTTAACTGGTCTAGGAACAGTGGGTTAACTGGTCTAGGAACAGTGGGTTAACTGGTCTAGGAACAGTGGGTTAACTGGTCTAGGAACAGTGGGTTAACTGGTCTAGGAACAGTGGGTTAACTGGTCTAGGAACAGTGGGTTAACTGGTCTAGGAACAGTGGGTTAACTGGTCTAGGAACAGTGGGTTAACTGGTCTAGGAACAGTGGGTTAACTGGTCTAGGAACAGTGGGTTAACTGGTCTAGGAACAGTGGGTTAACTGGTCTAGGAACAGTGGGTTAACTGGTCTAGGAACAGTAGGGTTAACTGGTCTAGGAACAGTGGGTTAACTGGTCTAGGAACAGTGGGTTAACTGGTCTAGGAACAGTGGGTTAACTGGTCTAGGAACAGTGGGTTAACTGGTCTAGGAACAGTGGGGTTAACTGGTCTAGGAACAGTGGGTTAACTGGTCTAGGAACAGTGGGGTTAACTGGTCTAGGAACAGTGGGTTAACTGGTCTAGGAACAGTGGGGTTAACTGGTCTAGGAACAGTGGGGTTAACTGGTCTAGGAACAGTGGGTTAACTGGTCTAGGAACAGTGGGTTAACTGGTCTAGGAACAGTGGGTTAACTGGTCTAGGAACAGTGGGTTAACTGGTCTAGGAACAGTGGGTTAACTGGTCTAGGAACAGTGGGTTAACTGGTCTAGGAACAGTGGGTTAACTGGTCTAGGAACAGTGGGTTAACTGCCACTTGTTCTAGAACAACAGATTTTTACCTTATCACTAGCTACTTGCAACCTTTCAACCACTAGATCCTGGCTCCTCTACACTCTAACCACTAGGCCTCCTCTACACTCTAACCACTAGGCTACCTGCCTCCTCTACACTCTAACCACTAGGCTACCTGCCTCCTCTACACTCTAACCACTAGGCTACCTGCCTCCTCTACACTCTAACCACTAGTTACCTGCCTCCTCTACACTCTAACCACTAGACTACCTGCCTCCTCTACACTCTAACCACTAGGCTACCTGCCTCCTCTACACTCTAACCACTAGGCTACCTGCCTCCTCTACACTCTAACCACTAGGCTACCTGCCTCCTCTACACTCTAACCACTAGACTACCTGCCTCCTCTACACTCTAACCACTAGGCTACCTGCCTCCTCTACACTCTAACCACTAGGCTACCTGCCTCCTCTACACTCTAACCACTAGGCTACCTGCTCCTCTACACTCTAACCACTAGGCTACCTGCCTCCTCCACTCTAACCACTAGGCTACCTGCCTCCTCTACACTCTAACCACTAGACTACCTGCCTCCTCTACACTCTAACCACTAGGCTACCTGCCTCCTCTACACTCTAACCACTAGGCTACCTGCCTCCTCTACACTCTAACCACTAGACTACCTGCCTCCTCTACACTCTAACCACTAGGCTACCTGCCTCCTCTACACTCTAACCACTAGGCTACCTGCCTCCTCTACACTCTAACCACTAGGCTACCTGCCTCCTCCACTAGGCTACCTCTAACCACTAGGCTACCTGCCTCCTCTACACTCTAACCACTAGACTACCTGCCTCCTCTACACTCTAACCACTAGACTACCTGCCTCCTCTACACTCTAACCACTAGACTACCTGCCTCCTCTACACTCTAACCACTAGGCTACCTGCCTCCTCTACACTCTAACCACTAGACTACCTGCCTCCCTACACTCTAACCACTAGACTACCTGCCTCCACTCTAACCACTAGGCTAACCACTAGCTACCTCCTCCTCTACACTCTAACCACTAGACTACCTGCCTCCTCTACACTCTAACCACTAGACTAACCACTAGGCTACCTGCCTCCTCTACACTCTAACCACTAGTCTACCTGCCTCCTCTACACTCTAACCACTAGGCTACCTGCCTCCTCTACACTCTAACCACTAGCCTCCTCTACCTGCTACCTGCCTCTCTACACTCTAACCACTAGGCTACCTGCCTCCTCTACACTCTAACCACTAGGCTACCTGCCTCCTCTCTAACCACTCTAACCACCACTAGACTACCTGCCTCCTCTACACTCTAACCACTAGGCTACCTGCCTCCTCTACACTCTAACCACTAGACTACCTGCCTCCTCTACACTCTAACCACTAGTCTACCTGCCTCCTCTACACTCTAACCACTAGTCTACCTGCCTCCTCTACACTCTAACCACTAGACTACCTGCCTCCTCTACACTCTAACCACTAGGCTATGCCTCCTCTACACTCTAACCACTAGACTACCTGCCTCCTCTACACTCTAACCACCACTAGGCTACCTGCCTCCTCTACACTCTAACCACTAGGCTACCTGCCTCCTCTACACTCTAACCACTAGTCTACCTGCCTCCTCTACACTCTAACCACTAGGCTACCTGCCTCCTCTACACTCTAACCACTAGGCTACCTGCCTCCTCTACACTCTAACCACTAGGCTACCTGCCTCCTCTACACTCTAACCACTAGGCTACCTGCCTCCTCTACACTCTAACCACTAGGCTACCTGCCTCCTCTACACTCTAACCACTAGGCTACCTACCTCCCCTACACTCTAACCACTAGACTACCTGCCACCTCTACATACAACCTGATCATTGCATAGGGAGGGTAGACTAGTGGTTAGAGTGTAGAGGAGGTAGGTAGACATGCGGAAATATTAGTGGAATTTATCCTACTTGTACGAACATATATTTACGTCAGGTTGAATGTGTTTCCTAGGCAACGTATAGGTTAGAATGGCGACACGTTTTTTTTTTTTCTTTTAATGCCCAAGCCGTTCAGTGACATATCGACTGTATTTATTAGTTATGCCTTTATTTTTATTTTTAATAAACGAAGGCATACTTAAAGCGGAGAGATATCGTGCGTTTTTTTTCTCTCATTATGTTGACGATCACGCGGGCGTGTAATAAAGGAACGCGGAGTTAACACGCGCTATTAACTTTTCATTGCTTTTTTTTCCGTTTAGGGGGTTCACCCACCCAAAAAAACGAGAGAGAAAGAGAGAGAGAGAACTTGTCATAAGTACAAAATAAAGGAAATGGGAAAAAGGAATGGATGGAACTAAAACCAAAACAACAATTCTGGCTCGAATTCTCTGCCATCATTATAAACACTTTTTAAAGAAGCACCCCTCCTCCTCTTCTTTCTCCTCTCCTCTCCTTTCCTTCCCTCTCCTCCTCTCCTCCTCTCCTCTCCTCTCCTCTTTCTTCTCCTCCTCTCCTCTTTCTTCTCCTCCTCTCCTCTCCTCTCTCTCTCTCCTCTCCTCTCCTCTCCTCTCCTCTCCTCTCCTCTCTCCTCTCCTCTCCTCTCCTCTCCTCTCCTCTCCTCTCCTCTCCTCTCCTCTCCTCTCTCTCTCTCCTCTCCTCTCCTCTCCTCTCCTCTCCTCTCCTCTCTCCTCTCTCTCCTCTCTCTCTCTCCTCTCCTCTCCTCTCCTCTCCTCTCTCCCTCTCTCCTCTCTCCTCTCCTCTCCTCTCCTCTCCTCCTCTCCTCCTCTCTCTCCTCTCCTCTCTTCTCCTCTCTCCTCTTTCTTCTCTCCTCTCCTCTCTCTCTCTCTCTCTCCTCTCTCTCTCTCTCCTCTCTCCTCTCCTCTCCTCTCCTCTCCTCTCTTCTCCTCTCCTCTCCTCTGTTCTGATTGGGGTAGAGGTAATGAATTATGGTAATAGATCAGAACGCCTTGGATTAAAGTCACCGTATCCTGACAGGAGTTAGTTCTCCTCTCCCAAATATCCCCAGCCTAAAGCAACAATCATTTTGTATACATGATTGGCTGTTGTGTTGGATGTTTTACATTTTTAAAATTTTATTTAATTGCTTATGTATTTAATTTTCTAATCGGAAGGAAGAGATAAGGATAAGGAACTGCAATTTAGTTGTTTTATTTTTTATTTTATTTCCGGGGGAATATTTGTAAAAGCTTGTAGGCCTATAAAACTTGACGGGGGGAATGAGAACAGAGATGACAACAACAACAATAATAATAATAATAATAATAATAAGAAACATCCGAAAATAAAATAATTGAAGATGTGATTTCTTCAGGCTTGTGCTTTGTGTCTAAACATTGGAGCTTTTGGACAGCTTTTTCAGAGGCCAAAATGCAGGCAGAGTAAACCGCCCGGTATGACGAGGAATTAGAACGACACACACATACATGTATTTTATTCTCTTTTATATATATATATATGTTTTCCCCTCCAAGAGTACATGAGACGTTGTGAAAAGAAGTTATGATTGTGTATAAACTGTATATTTTGTTTTTTATTTTTCATTTTTACTGCTGCTCTTTAATTACTTGTTACTTTTATCTCTTATTCTCATCCGTATTTCTTTGAAACGGCGTTGTTGGTTAAGGGGCTCGTAGAGGAACCCTTTCACTGGTAGGGTCTACACCTGTTGTATTCTGGGCAATTGACTAATACAATTCGATTTGATTTGAACTGGTTGTAATGATATTTAATTGATTCCTTTCTGTGAATTGAATAAAATCCTGAGTTTAGGGTGTTGTTCGCCGCTTCGAGCGGTTAAGACTAATTGAGAACCTGAATAGGCTCCGTGCCCCGTTACATTTCCTCGTCTGTTTGAACGTTTCCCGCCATATCCTTATGAGAACAAGCCGTTGAAAATACTTTTTTTTAATCTCATGTTGCTCACTGTGAACAAACAATAAAGTAACAAAAAAAATGAACGGCCATTGATATTATTTTTTATTTAACTAGACAAGTCTGTTAAGAACAAATTCTTATTTTCAATGACGGTCTAGGAACAGTGGGGTTAAATGCCTTGTTCAGGGGGCAGAACGAGAGATTTTGACCTTGTCCGCTCGGGGATTCGATCCAGCAACCTTTCATTTCCCGGGTCAACGGTCTAACCACTAGGCTACCCTCCCTATGCTATAATCAGGTTGTATTAACCAACACAACAGGTATATTCCCGCCATAGCTGCCGTCCTGTCAGTTCGTCCAGATGTGACATCCTAATGGCAGTCACATGTTCCCTATGTCCCTTATGGGCCCCGGTAGAAAGTAGTGCGCTATATAGGGAATAGAGCACCATTTTGGGACGCAGAAAAACCCAGCGACATAAGAACCAAATAATACCTTATTGTCTTGTAATATATCCGTTTCAAACTGCTGTAAACATCCCAAATAAAACGTTGGTCACTATAGCTGTCGATCTGTCAGGCTACGTGACAATCTCAAGTAACCGTGGCAGGGTAACATATCGAAATTCCTCACCCCTCTTGAACTTTAAAACACATATGTTTATATATATTTTTATTTTTTATTTTTTTTGCTGCTTTGAAATGTAATTTAAAATAAAGATTAAATTAGATTCAGATTTACATAATTTTACTCCTCAAGGTGGAAGTTGAAGAACATTTAGCAAATGAAGAGAAACTAGTAAACCGAAAGGTTGCGTGTTCAAATCCCCGAGCGGACAAGATACAAATCTGTCGTTCTGCCCCCTGAACAAGGCAGTTAACCCCACTGTTCCTAGACCAGTTAATCCATTGTTCCTAGACCAGTTAACCCACTGTTCCTAGACCAGTTAACCCACTGTTCCTAGACCAGTTAACCCACTGTTCCTAGACCAGTTAACCCACTGTTCCTAGACCAGTTAACCCCACTGTTCCTAGGCCAGTTAACC
Source organism: Oncorhynchus tshawytscha (assembly GCF_018296145.1). Classification (NCBI taxonomy): domain Eukaryota; kingdom Metazoa; phylum Chordata; class Actinopteri; order Salmoniformes; family Salmonidae; genus Oncorhynchus; species Oncorhynchus tshawytscha. The sequence continues at coordinate 135,720 of NW_024609612.1, read as the reverse complement.
CACTGTTCCTAGACCAGTTAACCCACTGTTCCTAGACCAGTTAACCCCACTGTTCCTAGACCAGTTAACCCACTGTTCCTAGACCAGTTAACCCACTGTTCCTAGACCAGTTAACCCACTGTTCCTAGACCAGTTAACCCACTGTTCCTAGACCAGTTAACCCACTGTTCCTAGACCAGTTAACCCACTGTTCCTAGACCAGTTAACCCACTGTTCCTAGACCAGTTAACCCACTGTTCCTAGACCAGTTAACCCACTGTTCCTAGACCAGTTAACCCACTGTTCCTAGACCAGTTAACCCACTGTTCCTAGACCAGTTAACCCCACTGTTCCTAGACCAGTTAACCCACTGTTCCTAGACCAGTTAACCCACTGTTCCTAGACCAGTTAACCCACTGTTCCTAGACCAGTTAACCCCTGTTCCTAGACTTAACCCACTGTTCCTAGACCAGTTAACCCACTGTTCCTAGACCAGTTAACCCACTGTTCCTAGACCAGTGTTCCTAGACCAGTTAACCCACTGTTCCTAGACCAGTTAACCCACTGTTCCTAGACCAGTTAACCCACTGTTCCTAGACCAGTTAACCCACTGTTCCTAGACCAGTTAACCCACTGTTCCTAGACCAGTTAACCCACTGTTCCTAGACCAGTTAACCCACTGTTCTGTTAACCCACTGTTCCTAGACCAGTTAACCCACTGTTCCTAGACCAGTTAACCCACTGTTCCTAGACCAGTTAACCCACTGTTCCTAGACCAGTTAACCCACTGTTCCTAGACCAGTTAACCCACTGTTCCTAGACCAGTTAACCCACTGTTCCTAGACCAGTTAACCCACTGTTCCTAGACCAGTTAACCCACTGTTCCTAGACCATTAACCCACTGTTCCTAGGCCAGTTTAACCCCTACTGTTCCTAGACCAGTTAACCCACTGTTCCTAGACCAGTTAACTACCACTCTTAGTTCAATCTAAAATTGTTCTGTCAGTTAACCCACTGTTCCTAGACCAGTTAACCCACTGTTCCTAAAATATTTCTCAATTCAATTATTTTACTTTTAGATGTTGTGTGTTGTTAGATACCACTGCACTGCATTGCAATAACAACTGTCGTTTTGCCCCCTGAACAAGGCAGTTTAACCCACTGTTCCTAGACCAGTTAACCCACTGTTCCTAGACCAGTTAACCCACTGTTCCTAGACCAGTTAACCCACTGTTCCTAGACCAGTTAACCCACTGTTCCTAGACCAGTTAACCCCACTGTTCCTAGACCAGTTAACCCACTGTTCCTAGACCAGTTAACCCACTGTTCCTAGACCAGTTAACCCACTGTTCCTAGACCAGTTAACCCACTGTTCCTAGACCAGTTAACCCCACTGTTCCTAGACCAGTTAACCCACTGTTCCTAGACCAGTTAACCCACTGTTCCTAGACCAGTTAACCCACTGTTCCTAGACCAGTTAACCCACTGTTCCTAGACCAGTTAACCCACTGTTCCTACCAGTTAACCCACTGTTCCTAGACCAGTTAACTCCACTGTTCCAGACTTAACTCCACTGTTCCTAGACCAGTTAACCCACTGTTCCTAGACCAGTTAACCCACTGTTCCTAGACCAGTTAACCCACTAGACCAGTTAACCCACTGTTCCTAGACCAGTTAACCCAACTGACCAGCCTTTAATAAACTGTTCCTAGACCAGTTAACCCACTGTTCCTAGACCAGTTAACCCACTGTTCCTAGACCAGTTAACCCACTGTTCCTAGACCAGTTTTTGTTTTTGTCAACCCACTGTTCCTCAGTAGAATGTTTTTTGGGGAACCACCCTTGAATGGGACATGTTCCTACCCACTTTCCTAGACCAGTTAACCCACTGTTCCTAACCATTTAAAATATTTCCCACAATTTTTTACTTTTAGACCAGTTAACCCACACTGTTCAATAGACCAGTTCCCCCCTGTTCAGACCAGTTTAACCCACTGTTCCTAGACCAGTTTAACCCACTGTTCCTAGGCCGTCATTGAAAATAAGAATTTGTTCTTAATTAACTGACTTGTTAAATAAAGGTAATATAAACATCTGCTAAATATGAGTTTGTGACCAATAACATTTGATTTGATTTGACAAGTGACATTTAAACCTTGTGATGTGATTATTATAATTTTTTTTGTAAGCAGATTTAAGTGACTAGATCGCTCAGGAACACTCAACACCTCTTGGAAAGCCATTCTGGAGTGTGACTTTTGTATAAACATGTGTGTAATTGTCTCACTGAATAATATTAAAACCCTACTATCCCAGGGTTGGGTTTTCAGAAGACTGAGGTGGGTTCTTATCTGGGTATTGTGATGTCATTTTGGGATATTGTGATGTCATTATGGGGTATTGTGATGTCATTTTGGGGTATTGTGATGTCATTATGGGGTATTGTGATGTGGGTTGGGTTTTCAGGAGACGGAGAGGTGGGTCGTTTCCTCTTAACTTTTTACCCGTTCCTTTAATATTTATTTTTGATCCTGACAAACTCCCTGCCGGTGACAAGCATACCCATAACATGACGCTGCCAACCTCAAACCGCGTCAAGTCTTCTGAAAACTTAACCCTGGTAAAAGAGTTGTAATGTTAATGCCAAAGACACACCAGAATGGGTCTTTGAAGTGGTTGGCTGGATGTCCTTTGGGTGATGGACCATTCTTGATACACAGGGGAAACTGTTGAGAGTGGAAAAACCCAGCAGCATTGCAGTTCTTGGACACACAGACGCCTGGCACCTGCTATCACATCCCGTTCAAAGGCACTTACATTGGTTTTTGTCTTAACTGTTCACCCTCTGAATGGTCCACATCCACAACCACATTCACAACCACATCCACATCCACAACCACATCCACATCCACAACCACATCCACAACCACATCCACATCCACATCACAACCACATCCACATCCACATCTACAATCACATCCACATCCACAATCAAATCCACAACCACATCCACATCATCCAATCACATCCACAATCCACATCCACATCCACAACACATCCACAATCATCCACATCCACATCCACATCCACAATCCACACATCCACACATCCACAATCACATCCACAACCACATCCACAATCACATCCATCCACAATCCACATCCACAATCCACATCTACATCCACATCCACATCCATCACAACCACATCCACATCCACATCCATCCACAACCACATCCAACCACATCCACATCCACATCAACATCCACATCCACATCCACATCCACATCCACATCCACAACACATCCACATCCACATCCACAACCACATCCACAATCCACATCCACAACCATCCACAACCACATCCACAACCACATCCACACATCCACAACCACATCCACATCCACAACCACATCAACAACCACAACCACATCCACAACCACATCCACACATCCACATCATCAACCACATCCACATCCACAACCACATCCACAACCCACATCCACACAACCACATCCACATCACAACCACATCCACATCCACATCACATCACATCCACATCCACAACCACATCCACAACCACATCCACATCCACATCCACAACCACATCCACAACCACCACAATCACACAATCCACATCCACAACATCAATCACATCCACATCCACATCAATCACATCCACAACCACATCCACATCACCACATCACAACCATCCACAACCACATCCACATCCATCACATCACATCCACATCCACATCCATCACATCCACAACAACACATCCACAACCACAACCACAACCACATCCACAACCACATCCACACATCACATCCACAACCACATCCACAACCACATCCACATCCACAACCACATCCACATCCACAACCACATCCACAACCATCACATCCACAACCACATCCACATCCACATCCACATCCACATCCACATCACATCCACACATCCACATCCACAACCACATCCACAATCACATCCACAACCACATCCACATCCACAACCACATCCACAACCACAATCACACCCACATCCACATCCACAACCACATCCACAACCACATCCACATCACATCCACAACCACATCCACAACCACATCCACAACCACAACCACACCCACAACCACATCCACAACCACATCCACAACCACATCCACATCCACAACCACATCCACATTCACATCCACATCCACATCCACATCCACACATCCACAACCACATCCACAACCACATCCACAACCATCCACATCCATCCACATCCACATCCACATTACATCCACAACCACATCCACATCCAACATCCACACATCCACATCATCCACAACCACATCACACATCCACACCACATCCACATCCACATCCACAACCACATCCACAACCACATCCACATCCACATCCATCACATCACATCCACAATCACATCCACATCCATCACACCATCACATCCACAACCACATCCACACACCATCCACAACATCAATCACATCCACAACCACATCCACACATCACAACCACATCCACAATCACATCCACATCCACATCACATCCACATCCACATCCACAACCACATCCACAACCACATCCACAACCACAACCACAACCACATCCACAACACATCCACATCCACATCCACAACCACATCCACATTCCACATCCACATCCACATCCACATCCACATCCACATCCACAACACATCCACAACCACATCCACATCACATCCACATCCCACAACCACATCCACATTCCACAACCACATCCACAACCATCCACAACACATCCACATCCACATCACATCCACATCCACAACATCACATCCACATCCACATCCACAACCACAACCACATCCACAACCACATCCACATCCACACACCACATCCACAACCACATCCACACCACACCACAACCATCACATCCACAACCACATCCACAACCACATCCACAATCCACATCACAACCACATCCACAACCACATCTACATTCATCCACAACCACATCCACATCACAACCACATCACCATCCAGTATAAATGGTTATCTATACCCAGCTACCCACTCTCTCTCTCTCTCACTAAACCATCTATACCCAGCTCTCTCTCTCTAAACCATCTATACCCAGCTCATCTCTCTCTCTCTCCACATAAACCATCTATACCCAGCTCTCTCTCTCTCTCTCTAAACCATCTATACCCAGCTCTCTCTCTCTCTCTCTCTCAAAACCATCTATACCCAGCTCTCTCTCTCTCTCCCAACCATCTATACCCAGCTCTCTCTCTCTCTCTCTCAAAACCATCTATACCCAGCTCTCTCTCTCTCTCTAAACCATCTATACCCAGCTCTCTCTCTCTCTCTAAACCATCTATACCCAGCTCTCTCTCTCTCTCTCTCCAAACCATCTATACCCAGCTCACTCTCTCTCTCTCTCTAAACCATCTATACCCAGCTCTCTCCACAACCATCTCTCTCTCTAAACCATCTATACCCAGCTCTCTCTCTCTCTCTCTAAACCATCTATACCCAGCTCTATACCCAGCTCTCTCTCTCTAAACCATCTATACCCAGCTCTCTCTCTCTCTCTAAACCATCTATACCCAGCCACATCTCATCTCTCTCTCTCTAAACCATCTATACCCAGCTCTCTCTCTCTCTAAACCATCTAAACCATCTATACCAGCTCTCTCTCTCTCTCTAAACCATCTATACCCAGCTCTCTCTCTCTCTCTCTAAACCATCTATACCCAGCTCTCTCTCTCTCTCTAAACCATCTATACCCAGCTCTCTCCATCTATACCCAGCTCTCTCTCTCTAAAACCATCTATACCATCAGCTCTCTCTCTCTCTCTCTCTCTAAACCATCTATACCCAGCTCTCTCTCTCTCTCTAAACCATCTATACCCAGCTCTCTCTCTCTCTCTAAACCATCTATACCCAGCTCTCTCTCTCTCTCTAAACCATCTATACCCAGCTCTCTCTCTCTCTCTCTAAACCATCTATACCCAGCTCTCTCTCTCTCTAAACCATCTATACCCAGCTCTCTCTCTCTCTAAACCATCTATACCCAAACCATCTATACCCAGCTCTCTCTCTCTCTAAACCATCTATACCCAGCTCCTCTCTCTCTAAACCATCTATACCCAGCTCTCTCTCTCTCTAAACCATCTATACCCAGCTCTCTCTCTCTAAACCATCTATACCCAGCTCTCTCTCTCTCTAAACCATCTATACCCAGCTCTCTCTCTCTCTCTCTAAACCATCTATACCCAGCTCTCTCTCTCTCTAAACCATCTATACCAGCTCTCTCTCTCTAAACCATCTATACCCAGCTCTCTCTCTCTCTCTAAACCATCTATACCCAGCTCTCTCATCTCTCTCTCTCTCTAAACCATCTATACCCAGCTCTCTCTCTCTAAACCATCTATACCCAGCTCTCTCTCTAAACCATCTATACCCAGCTCTCTCTCTCTCTAAACCATCTATACCCAGCTCTCTCTCTCTAAACCATCTATACCCAGCTCTCTCTCTCTCTCTCTCTCTCTCTAAACCATCTATACCCAGCTCTAAACCATCTATACCAGCTCTCTCTCTCTCTAAACCATCTATACCCAGCTCTCTCTCTCTCTAAACCATCTATACCCAGCTCTCTCTCTCTCTAAACCATCTATACCCAGCTCTCTCTCTCTCTAAACCATCTATAAACCATCTAGCTCTCTCTCTCTCTAAACCATCTATACCCTAAACTCTATACCCAGCTCTCTAAACCATCTATACCCAGCTCTCTCTCTCTCTAAACCATCTATACCCAGCTCTCTCTCTCTCTAAACCATCTATACCCAGCTCTCTCTCCATCTATACTCTCTCCATCTATACCCAGCTCTCTCTCTCTAAACCATCTATACCCAGCTCTCTCTCTCCATCTATACCCAGCTCTCTCTCTCTCTAAACCATCTATACCCAGCTCTCTCTCTCTAAACCATCTATACCCAGCTCTCTCTCTAAACCATCTATACCCAGCTCTCTCTCTCTCTAAACCATCTATACCCAGCTCTCTCTCTCTCTAAACCATCTATACCCAGCTCTCTCTCTCTAAACCATCTATACCCAGCTCTCTCCATCTATACCCAGCTCTCTCTCTCTCTAAACCATCTATACCCAGCTCTCTCTCTAAACCATCTATACCCAGCTCTCTCTCTCTAAACCATCTATACCCAGCTCTCTCTCTCTCTAAACCATCTATACCCAGCTCTCTCTCTCTCTAAACCATCTATACCCAGCTCTCTCTCTCTCTCTAAACCATCTATACCCAGCTCTCTCTCTCTCTCTAAACCATCTATACCCAGCTCTCTCTCTCTCTAAACCATCTCTATACCCAGCTCTCTCTCTCTCTAAACCATCTATACCCAGCTCTCTCTCTCTCTCTAAACCATCTATACCCAGCTCTCTCTAAACCATCTATACTCTCTCTCTCTCTAAACCATCTATACCCAGCTCTCTCTCTCTCTAAACCATCTATACCCAGCTCTCTCTCTCTCTAAACCATCTATACCCAAACCATCTATACCCAGCTCTCTCTCTAAACCATCTATACCCAGCTCTCTCTCCATCTATACCCAGCTCTCTCTCTCTAAACCATCTATACCCAGCTCTCTCTCTCTCTCTCTAAACCATCTATACCCAGCTCTCTCTCTCTCTCTAAACCATCTATACCCAGCTCTCTCTCTCTCTCTAAACCATCTATACCCAGCTCTCTCTCTCTCTAACCATCTATACCCAGCTCTCTCTCTCTCTCCATCTAAACCATCTCTATACCCAGCTCTCTCTCTCTCTAAAACCATCTATACCCAGCTCTCTCTCTCTCTAAACCATCTATACCCAGCTCTCTCTCTCTCTCTAAACCATCTATACCCAGCTCTCTCTCTCTAAACCATCTATACTCCTCTCTCTAAACTCTATACCCAGCTCTCTCTCTAAACCATCTATACCCAGCTCTCTCTCTCTAAACCATCTATACCCAGCTCTCTCTCTCTCTCTCTAAACCATCTATACCCAGCTCTCTCCATCTATACCCAGCTCTCTCTCTCTCTCTAAACCATCTATACCCAGCTCTCTCTCTCTCTCTCTCTACTCTCTCTCTAAACCATCTATACCCAGCTCTCTCTCTCTAAACCATCTATACCCAGCTCTCTCTCTCTAAACCATCTATACCCAGCTCTCTCTCTCTCTAAACCATCTATACCCAGCTCTCTCTCTCTAAACCATCTATACCCAGCTCTCTCTCTCTCTAAACCATCTATACCCAGCTCTCTCTCCATCTCCCAGCTCTCTCTCTCTCTAAACCATCTATACCCAGCTCTCTCTCTCTCTCTAAACCATCTATACCCAGCTCTCTCTCTCTAAACCATCTATACCCAGCTCTCTCTCTCTCTCTAAACCATCTATACCCAGCTCTCTCTCTCTCTCTCTAAACCATCTATACCCAGCTCTCTCTCTCTCTCTCTCTCTCTCTAAACCATCTATACCCAGCTCTCTCTCTCTCTCTCTCCATCTATACTCAGCTCTCTCTCTCTCTCTCTAAAACCATCTATACCCAGCTCTCTCTCTAAACCATCTATACCCAGCTCTCTCTCTCTCTAAACCATCTATACCCAGCTCCCTCTCTCTGTCTGTGTCTCTCTCTCTCTCTCTCTCTCTCTCTCCCTCCTTCCCTCTCTCTCTCTCCCCCCTCTCTCTCTCTCTCTCTCTCTAAACCATCTATATCCAGCTCTCTCTCTCAGGTGACTGCATGTATGGTGACTCTGTGTTCAGGTGACTACATGGTGACTACATGGTGACTTTGTGTTCAGTTGACTGCATGGTGACTGTGTGTTCAGGTGACTGCACGGTGACTCTGTGACTCTGTGTTCAGGTGACTGCATGGTGACTGTGTGTTCAGGTGACTGCATGGTGACTGTGTGTTCAGGTGACTGCATGGTGACTCTGTGTTCAGGTGACTGCATGGTGACTCTGTGTTCAGGTGACTACATGGTGACTCTGTCTTCAGTTGACTACATGGGGACTCTGTCTTCAGTTGACTGCACAGTGACTCTGTGTTCAGTTGACTACATGGTGACTCTGTGTTCAGTTGACTGGATGGTGACTCTGACTCTGTGTTCAGTTGACTGCATGGTGACTGTGTGTTCAGGTGACTGCATTGCAACTGTGTGTTCAGGTGACTGCATGGTGACTCTGTGTTCAGGTGACTGCTTGCTGACTCTGTGTTCAGGTGATTACATGGTGACTCTGTGTTCAGGTGACTACATGGTGACTCTGTGTTCAGGTGACTACATGGTGACTCTGTGTTCAGGTGACTACATGGTGACTCTGTGTTCAGGTGACTGCATGGTGACTGTGTGTTCAGGTGACTGCATGGTGACTCTGTGTTCAGGTGACTGCATAGTGACTCTGTGTTCAGGTGACTGCATGGTGACTCTGTGTTCAGGTGACTGCATGGTGACTCTGTGTTCAGGTGACTGCATGGTGACTCTGTGTTCAGGTGACTGCATGGTGACTCTGACTCTGTGTTCAGTTGACTGCATGGTGACTCTGTGACTCTGTGTTCAGGTGACTGCATGGTGACTCTGTGTTCAGTTGACTGCATAGTGACTCTGTGTTCAGGTGACTACATCTGTGTTCAGGTGACTGCATGGACTGACTGCATGTGACTCTGTGTTCAGGTGACTGCATGGTGACTCTGTGTTCAGGTGACTGCATGGTGACTCTGTGTTCAGGTGACTGCATGGTGACTCTGTGTTCAGGTGACTGCATGGTGACTGAGGTGACTCTGTGTTCAGGTGACTGCATCTGTGTTCAGGTGACTGGTGACTCTGTGTTCAGGTGACTGCATGGTGACTCTGTGACTCTGTGTTCAGTTGACTGCATGGTGACTCTGTGTTCAGGTGACTGCATGGTGACTCTGTGTTCAGTTGACTGCATGGTGACTCTGTGTTCAGGTGACTGCATGGTGACTCTGTGTTCAGGTGACTGCATGGTGACTCTGTGTTCAGGTGACTGCATGGTGACTCTGTGTTCAGGTGACTGCATGGTGACTCTGTGACTCTGTGTTCAGGTGACTGCATGGTGACTCTGTGTTCAGGTGACTGCATGGTGACTCTGTGACTCTGTGTTCAGGTGACTGCATGGTGACTCTGTGTTCAGGTGACTGCATGGTGACTCTGTGTTCAGGTGACTGCATGGTGACTCTGTGTTCAGGTGACTGCATGGTGACTCTGTGTTCAGGTGACTACATGGTGACTCTGTGACTCTGTGTTCAGTTGACTGCATGGTGACTGTGTGTTCAGGTGACTGCATGGTGACTCTGTGTTCAGGTGACTGCATGGTGACTCTGTGTTCAGGTGACTGCATGGTGACTCTGTGTTCAGGTGACTGCATGGTGACTCTGTGTTCAGGTGACTGCATGGTGACTCTGTGTTCAGGTGACTGCATTGTGACTCTGTGTTCAGGTGACTGCATAGTGACTCTGTGTTCAGGTGACTGCATGGTGACTCTGTGTTCAGGTGACTGCATGGTGACTCTGTGACTGTGTTCAGTTGACTGCATGGTGACTCTGTGTTCAGGTGACTGCATGACTCTGTGTTCAGGTGACTGCATGGTGACTCTGTGACTCTGTGACTCTGTGTTCAGTGACTGCACTCTGACTCTGTGTTCAGTTGACTGCATGGTGACTCTGTGACTCTGTGTTCAGGTGACTGCATGGTGACTCTGTGTTCAGTTGACTGCATGGTGACTCTGTGACTCTGTGTTCAGTGACTGCATGGTGACTCTCAGGTGACTGCATGTGACTCTGTGACTCTGTGTTCAGGTGACTGTGTTCAGGTGACTGCATGGTGACTCTGTGTTCTGTGACTGCAGTTGACTGTGTTCAGGTGACTGACTCTGTGACTCTGTGTTCAGTTGACTGGTGACTGCAGGTGACTCTGTGACTCTGTGTTCAGTTGACTGCATGGTGACTCTGTGTTCTTCAGGTGACTGTGTTGGTGACTCTGTGACTCTGTGACTCTGTGTTCAGTTGACTGCATGGTGACTCTGTGACTCTGTGTTCAGTTGACTGCATGGTGACTCTGTGACTGTGTTCAGTTGACTGGATGGTGACTCTGTGACTCTGTGACTCTGTGTTCAGTTGACTGGATGGTGACTCTGTGACTCTGTGTTCAGTTGACTGGATAACTGTGGTGTTCAGAGAAGACTGCATGACTCTGAACTCTGTGTTCAGACTGCATGGTGACTCTGTGTTCAGTTGACTGGATGGTGACTCAGGTTCAGACTGATGGTGACTCTGACTCTGTGTTCAGGTGACTGCATGGTGACTCTGTGACTCTGTGTTCAGTTGACTGGATGGTGACTCTGTGACTCTGTGTTCAGAGATGAGAGAGAGAGAGAGAGTGAGACAGAGACAGAGTACTCAGTTGACTGAGACTCTGTGACTCTGAGGTGACTACAGAGAGAGACTGTGAGAGAGAGACAGAGAGACTCTGTGAGAGAGACAGAGAGAGACTGAGAGAGAGAGAGAGACTCTGACTCTGACAGAGACTGAGAGAGACATGGTGACAGAGAGACTCTGAGAGAGAGATGAGTGACTGCAGTCACCTGAACACAGAGTCACCATACATGCAGTCACCTGAGAGAGAGAGAGAGAGAGAGAGCTGGGTATAGATGGTTTAGAGAGACTCTGTGACTCTGGTTCAGTATAGATGGTTTAGAGAGAGAGAGACTGGGTGTGGTTTAGTGAGTGACTGATGGTTTAGAGAGACTCTGAGACTCTGTGTTCAGTTGACTGGATGGTGACTCTGTGTTCAGGTGACTGCATGGTGACTCTGTGAGTGTTCAGACAGAGTGACTGAGGTGACTCTGAGAGTGTTCAGTTGAGAGGAGAAAGAGAGAGAGAGAGAGAGAGAGAGAGAGAGAGAGAGAGACAGAGAGAGACAGAGAGAGAGAGAGAGGGGGGGGGTGGTGAGATTAGATCAGGGAAGAGGAGATCAGGTTGAGGTCAAGCAGCTCCAGAAGCGTGTGGCTGTTGGGCTGTCAGGGGTCAACAGATAGAGAGACTAACTAACCATCCTAAGTTCTGGGGACAGTTTTCTCAGAACATTCTCGATCAAGATGAGTCTGTGTTCTGTCTCTATACCTCTCAGACTATATAAAGGTCCTTCCTGGTTTCAGATGGAAAGATCAAGACAAATCTGAACTAAATATCTGACTGACATTCTAATATCTTGTTGCATCTCGGTGGATAATCTATTTTCCTTTTTAAAATGGAAGATTTTAGTCGCCTACAACATCGAATGCAAATTTGATCTCTGTTATAACGTTCTAGAAAGAAACCTTTCCCTGATGGAAGCTGTGTGTGTGTGTGTGTGTGTGTGTGTGTGTGAGAGAGAGAGAGAGAGAGAGAGAGAGTGAGAGAGAGAGAGAGAGAGAGAGAGAGAGAGAGAGAGAGAGAGAGAGAGAGACAGAGAGAGAGAGAGAGAGAGAGAGAGACAGAGAGAGAGAGAGAGAGAGAGAGAGAGAGAGAGAGAGAGAGAGAGAGAGAGAGAGAGAGAGGACATGAGTTGTGTCGCCCCCTGGCGGTGTAACTGTGAACTTCCTCTCGTAATCCAACCCGTTCACAAACAGCCAGGGCCTCGTTGATCGCGACTGTACATGTTAGTGGGATGGAGAGCATACAGACGGAGCCTCGGCTACTGTTTAAGGTGTAGACTACATATCAAACACACATTGTTAATAGTTTTATCATGTACACGTGTTGTCACAGTTTGGTCAAACTCAGTAGGCCTATTTAAACGGGGACCAAACATTTGATGAATTAGTCTTCTTTAAAAACATTTGATGAATTAGTCTTCTTTAAAAACATTTGATGAATTAGTCTTCTTAACCAAGACAATTCAGTTATCTAAAATTCAGTTGGATTAGAGTTTTTTTTTAAATAGTAGAATTAATTTATAATAAAACATTAGATAAATGTTAAGGTTGTCAATCAGCAGTTGAAACTATAACAAATTCCCCTCCCGTTTCGGGTAAAACAAAAAGGGGTAAGAGATGGAACAGGAGAAATGTACCCGCTCATTTTCATTAGACAGAACTACGGATACAAGGACTGACCGTCCATGATATCAACACGTGAGGTTTAAATCCGGTTTTGAGGCTATACACCGTTTGTTTACAATTACATTGTTTACAAACAACGGGGGGAAAAACCAGCTGATATGTTGGGTTCTGATGGGCTAAGACAGTTGTAGTCTTCAAGAGACAATAGGTTCATATCATTAAATCAAAAGTCATAAAATGGACCTGCAGATATCCCCTTTAGTTAAAGATGAAACGCATGTGTAAAACCGTAGAAGAAGAATGACTAGTTTATTAAAACATTAAACGATGTGTAAAACAGTAGAAGAAGAACGACTAGTTTATTAAAACATTAAACGATGTGTAAAACAGTAGAAGAAGAACGACTAGTTTATTAAAACATTAAACGATGTGTAAAACAGTAGAAGAAGAACGACTAGTTTATTAAAACATTAAACGATGTGTAAAACCGTAGAAGAAGAACGACTAGTTTATTAAAACATTAAACAACGTGTAAAATATACTGGTTATAATCGTTACACTATCTATTGAATAGTTATAAACTAATTGTTGCTATCATTATTATGATATGTGGGCTCTCGAGTGGCGCAGCGGTCTAAGACACTGCATCTCAGTGCAAGTGGCGATACTACATCCACTGGTTCGAATCCAGGCTGAATCGCATCGTGCCGTGATTGGGAGGTCCCATAGGCCGGCGCACAATGGGCCCAGCGTTGGCCGTGGTAGGCCGTAATTGAAAATAATAAGAATAAGAATTCGTTCTTAACTGATTTTCCTAGTTAAATTAAGGTTAAATAAATAAATAATTTCGTCTATTATTAGCTATGAGCCTTTTATAGTCCTATAGGATAGCCGTGAAAGGTGTAAAGTTACAGCGTGTATTAGATATATGGGGAGGAATGGATTCATTAATGACTAGATGAATGGATATGAATATAGCTAGATAACAACAAAGCTGTGGGGGGAAATGAATGAATGTCGAGGAGGAGAAGAAGGAGAAAATAGCGGTCTTTCATTTTGTTTGACGCTTTAGGCTATCTGCGCAGTGAATATTTCAGGGGTGAAATGTTTCTCTCATATAACTCAGGTGGGACTTGTATGTAGTGAATCCTGTTCAGGTTTGCTGAACTAGAATATGAACGACGGTTGCTTTTCATTAGCTACACTCTCCTCTCTCTCTCTCTCTTTGCCAATCAATTCCATTAGCCTAATGAGAAGAGCTGCATGTTTCATATAGCGCCCGGTCTTCCTTCCTTCCTTGGCTTCGAGCGAACATTATAACATTTGGAGCTAGAAACGGTGTGTTTGTTTGTTGATGAGGAGGAACAAGACGAAGTGTTGTTTCCCCCCAATAACACTGACTGACTGACTGACTGACTGGCTGGCTGGCTGGCTGGCTGGCTGACTGACTGGCTGACTGGTTGACTGACATGTGACTGACATGTGACTGACTGACTGACTGACTGGCTGGCTGGCTGACTGGCTGACTGACTGGCTGACTGAGTGTTGACTGACATGTGACTGACATGACTGACTGACTGACTGACTGACTGACTGACTGACTGACTGACTGACTGACTGACTGACTGGCTGACTGGCTGACTGACTGGCTGACTGACTGGCTGACTGGCTGACTGACTGGCCGACTGGCTGGCTGACTGGCTGACTGACTGGCTGACTGACAGGCCGAGACACAAACAGACAGACTTTCTAATGTGACATGTGATGGTTCTAATTCTAGAATAGTATATCTATGTGCATCAGCGTTCTAGTTTATTTGTTCTGATTCTAGAATAGTATATCTATATGCATCAGTGTTCTAGTTTATTTGTTCTAATTCTAGAATAGTATATCTATATGCATCAGTGTTCTAGTTTATTTGTTCTGATTCTAGAATAGTATATCTATATGCATCAGTGTTCTAGTTTATTTGTTCTGATTCTAGAATAGTATATCTATATGCATCAGTGTTCTAGTTTATTTGTTCTAATTCTAGAATAGTATATCTATATGCATCAGTGTTCTAGTTTATTTGTTCTGATTCTAGAATAGTATATCTATATGCATCAGTGTTCTAGTTTATTTGTTCTAATTCTAGAATAGTATATCTATATGCATCAGTGTTCTAGTTTATTTGTTCTGATTCTAGAATAGTATATCTAGATACATCAGTGTTCTAGTTTATGTTTTCTCTCCATTGGTTTATATTGAGTTTTGTTAATGAAATGACTTCCCAAATACCATTATTGTCTTCTTTTCGATTGCATATATTTTCTTTCAATTAAAAGGTCTGAGGAGAACGGATAGGCCCATATAACCACTCCCGGGTTTTTAATTCAATAGTATTTTTATAGGCTATTTTCATTATAGGCCTAGCTACAACTAAGTCTCATTTTTTTTTAGTAATACTCAATTAATTTACCGGTTTATATTGACAGGAATAAATTTACTTCAAAAGGTTCTAAAGGCAGTAGTTCTTAACCTTGGTAATTTAAATTGAAACGTAAAATCACCCACTGTCTAGAACCCCGCCGCAATGCGAGGCCGCCTATTGGTCTATGGGACAATTCGAACAGCGAGTCGTTCACCCGCAGGATTCGGACCGACCAATCAGCGGTTGCCCCCCCCCTGATCCTATCAGGGAGCCGGGCGTGACGTCAGAGCGGTGCACAGGCCCGTGATTGGCTTGTTGAAGGGTTTGATTGACAGAGTGTGGTAAGGACCAGGGGGCTGGCGCGCGGGCGCTGTCCACACCAGAGCAGGTCCTGAAACTCGGCGTGCGCAAATCGTGGGCTCCTCACGCTGCAGCGAGCCTCTCAACCTTCTAACCGAATAGAGCTCACGGTGGGAACGTTTACGCGAGGAACAATACTGTTTTTTTTTCCCTCTCCCCCTGTTCCACACACAGCGACATTCCTGTACACACACACACACACTCATCCCGGGGATTTGACGTGTGTGTGTGTGACAGTGTGTGTTTGAAGAGCGACAAAACGAGCCAACTGAATCACACCATTCACAGCAGCTTCACATAATGAGCCATTTAACTTCACTTTGCTTCGCGCCCATCTCTCATTTACGTTTTTAAAAAACTTTTCTTTTTGATCTCTCTCTAAAATGTGCCTCCTAGTTTCTCCCCCTCCCCCCAGCGCGCTTTCACGGAAGCCACGACGTCAGTGATGGAGTTTGATAAGTGTTTCTGGAGCCGGAGGATTTGAGGAGAAGAGTAACGTTGTTTTCCCAACGGTCACTGCTGGAGCAATGTTGTAGCCGATGAATCAACTGGACACTCAACATACCGGGGATTTCTAACGAATTGTTCTCCTACCGGAGGGCAAGAAGGATTCTAACGGGTGGCTCGAGTCAGACCGGTGAGAGGGAGCAGCGTTTTACCGTGTGTTCACCGTGTGAATGACAGCAGCTTCTCTCCGGTTCAGTCACAGTTCAGGGGTCAGGACCAACGGACCGAGAAGGCAACCGAGATTCCGTTACGAGGGGAGTGCAATAGACTAACACGTTTCGGTCTCGGTCTATTTTTTCTATAATAACTTTCACGTTATTCAATTATTTTTTTGGACTTACTCGTCTTTCAATCAGAAATGTCCTGTTGAAGGGATTGGGACCGTGATTGATGTGTTTTCTCCGCCGGCCTTGGAGGCACCTAAGCCGGATAGTTAGAATGAGTAACCCCGCTGAACTCCCAATGAAGGAACCGGAGTCATTTGAAATTTGATTATATTCTTACACAATTATTATCAGTTACAAACTCTATAAAAAATTTTAAACAACATTTATTTTTGTTGTTTTATTCGTTAGCTTAAAAAAAAAAAATATTACATTGATAAAAAATATTTTTTATTTTATTTTTTATTTTGGAGGGACCAGTCTCTTCGTGGCTTAACGGTTTCTTGGTGTTTTGGGTTTTTGAAACGCACCCATCATCTCTGGGGTTGTGAGCGCAAGAGAGAAGGGGGCACCCGGTGGGCCTCGTGAAGACGTTCATACCGTAGGGGCCTCCATCCCCCAGCCGTGAGAGCCAGCTACGATGGAGATTCACTGTAAACACGACCCGTTCGCTGCGATGCACAGTAAGTACCGTTTACCAAGCGCTGCCTGCCCCCTTCTCCCCTTCTCTCCGATATTTAAACACAAGAGTGCCCATAGGTTAATACCGCTATAGAGATGCCTGCTCTTTCCTCTGTAGCCTGTTTATCTAGACGAGATGCCACATGCAGAGGCTTCAACTTGTGTTGTCCAAATAGAAGGAACACTTAAGCATCTTTATATTTTCAACCAACTTTGATCAAGAATTTGGCTGGAGATTTGTGTGTGTGTGTGTGTGTGTGTGTGTGTAGTGACGTGTGTATTAATAACCCTGGATGATGGAGGGGAGGAGGGCGAGGGGAGGAGCGGGGTGGAGGTAGGAAGGGAGGAGGAGGGTGGAAGGGGAGGGGGGAAGGAGGTGCTGAAAGAGGCACCAGTCACATCCGGGGCCAGTGGTAACAAAGCATGACTTAAAAAACACTGAACTTGACCCGCCGTGTTCTGATGCTCCTCACACCGCTAACACCGCTAACAACACCGGCTCATAACCGGCCACAGGGACACGCTATACTGTCGAAGGCAAAGTTGGAGGGGCAGCAGCAGTAGAGGGTTATGAAGCGGCTATTAACACCGGCTGCGGGTTGTGCAGAGGAAGAGACGCACGGCGGAGGAACTTGGTCTCTGTTCTGTGACATGGCGGGCAGCAGCAGTAGAGGTCATGGGGTCTCTCTCCTCTCTCTTTCACTTGTCACCCCCCCCCCTCCCCCCAACCCCTTCTTTTACTCTCTCTTTTCTCTCGGGTAAAAGGTTATAACCCCCTCTTCCCCTCACCCCCCTCTCCCGTTTCACAGATCTAAGAAGGGGTTAAATATGACCGAGGCCTTTTCTGTTCTTGTTTTGAGCTCACAGAATTAGCTGTAGCTACTTGACCTGTAGGACAGGAAATCCTTGAATCCACCTAAAAATCCACAACAACAAAAAACAACAACAACGTTACATTACTAAAGTCATAGCAGTAATATCACCGCAGAGACCAAACAACAGCGCTATCAATGA
>NW_024609612.1:105000-110000 GCF_018296145.1 Oncorhynchus tshawytscha | reverse complement strand
AACTATTGTTGGATATGCACCAACAGCAACCTTGGGAAAATCCTCTGCATTATCATTAACAGCAGACTTGTACATTTCCTCAGGGAAAACAATGTACTGAGCAAATGTCAAATTGGCTTTTTACCAAATTACCGTACAACAGACGATGTATTCACCCTGCACACCCAAATTGACAAACAAACAAAATAAATAAAAAATCCAACATTATAAAATCTATCTACACAAACAACAAGTGTTCAGTTAAAATTGGCAAAAACACACAGATTTCTTTCCACAGGGCCGTGAGGTGAGACAGGGATGCAGCTTAAGCCCCACCCTCTTCAACATATATATCAACGAATTGGCGCGGGCACTAGAACAGTCTGCAACACCCGGCCTCATCCTACCAGAATCTGAAGTCAAATGTCTACTGTTTGCTGATGATCTGGTGCTTCTGTCGCCCTGACAGACCTGGGCCCAGACAGACCTGGGCCCTGACAGACCTGGGCCCTGACAGACCTGGGCCCTGACAGTAAATCTCAGTAAGACAAAAATACTGGTGTTCCATAAAAAGGTCCAGTTGCCAGGACCACAAATACAAATTCCATCTAGACACTGTTGCCAAGGAGCAGGTTTTCTCAAACTGGGGAACGCGTACACTCAGGGATACACGCAATACAAATGTGATTAAATATATAATATATACATAGTGTACCTATGATGAAAATTACAGGCCTCTCTCATCTTTTTAAGTGGGAGAACTTGCACAATTGGTGGCTGACTAAATACTTTTTTGCCCCACTCTATATATATATATATATATATATGAGATATATACAGTTGAAGTCGGAAGTTTACATACACCAAACTCAGTTTTTCACAACTCCTGACATTTAATCCAAGTAAAAATTCCCCGTCTTAGGTCAGTTAGGATCACCACTTTATTTTAAGAATGTGAAATGTGAGAATAATAGTAGAGAGAATGATTTATTTCAGCTTTTATTTCTTTCATCACATTCCCATTGGGTCAGAAGTTTCGGGTAGCCTTCCACAATAAGTTTGGTGAATTTTGGCCCATTCCTCCTGACAGAGCTGGTGTAACTGAGTCAGGTTTGTAGGCCTCCTTGCTTGCACACATTTTTTCAGTTCTGCCCACAAATTTTCTATAGGATTGAGGTCAGGGCTTTGTGATGACCACTCCAATACCTTGACTTTGTTGTCCTTAAGCCATTTTGCCACAACTTTGGAAGCATGCTTGGGGTCATTGTTCATTTGGAAGACCCATTTGCGACCAAGCTTTAACTTCCTGATGTCTTGAGATGTTGCTTCAATATATCCACATAATTTTACTTCTCATGATGCCATCTGTTTGGTGAAGTGCACCAGTCCTTCCTGCAGCAAAGCACCCCCACAACATGATGCTGCCACCCCTGTGCACCCCTGTTGGGATGGTGTTCTTCGGTTTGCAAGCCTCCTCCTTTTTCCTCCAAACGTAACGATGGTCATTATGGCCAAACAGTTCTATTTTTGTTTCATCAGACCAGAGGACATTTCTTCAAAAAAGTACAATCTTTGTCCCCATATGCAGCTGCAAACCGTAGTCTGGCTTTATGGTGGTTTTGGAGCTACTGAATGGCTAGGACAGGCAAGCCCCGTACTATTGTGGAGGACTGGCTAGGACAGGCAAGCCCCGTACTATTGTGGAGGACTGGCTGGGACAAACAAGCCCCATACTATTGTGGAGGACTGGCAGCTGGGGCTGGCACAGGAAAGCCCTGGTCAGCTGGATGAGTCAACAGGCCTGGCACAGCTATTGTGGAGGACTGGCTAGGACAGACAAGCCCCAGACAATGCCCCTGGTATATGTCTGTTACAGCTGGATGAGTCAACAGGCCTGGCACAGCTCCTGGTATATGTCTGTTACAGCTGGATGAGTCAACAGGTCTGGCACAGCTCCTGGTATATGTCTGTTACAGCTGGATGAGTCAACAGGCCTGGCACAGCTCCTGGTATATGTCTGTTACAGCTGGATGAGTCAACAGGTCTGGCACAGCTCCTGGTATATGTCTGGTACAGCTGGATGAGTCAACAGGCCTGGAACAGCTCCTGGTATATGTCTGTTACAGCTGGATGAGTCAACAGGTCTGGCACAGCTCCTGGTATATGTCTGTTACAGCTGGATGAGTCAACAGGTCTGGCACAGCTCCTGGTAAATGTCTGTTACAGCTGGATGAGTCAACAGGCCTGGCACAGCTCCTGGTATATGTCTGTTACAGCTGGATGAGTCAACAGGTCTGGCACAGCTCCTGGTATATGTCTGTTACAGCTGGATGAGTCAACAGGTCTGGCACAGCTCCTGGTATATGTCTGTTACAGCTGGATGAGTCAACAGGCCTGGCACAGCTCCTGGTATATGTCTGTTACAGCTGGATGAGTCAACAGGCCTGGCACAGCTCCTGGTATATGTCTGTTACAGCTGGATGAGTCAACAGGCCTGGCACAGCTCCTGGTATATGTCTGTTACAGCTGGATGAGTCAACAGGCCTGGCACAGCTCCTGGTATATGTCTGTTACATTTATGGGGGGGTAAATTAAGGAAGACATCCTCTTCTGCAAACCACTGGTAACCAGGACAACATGAGAGGATGTTTGTAAAGTACTGGACAGCTTTGTGACATCAGATGGACTTTGATGTGTTGGTGTCTGTACTGATGGTGTAAAAACCATGACAGGGAGACATAGTGGAGTTGTAACGCGCGTGCAAGAAGTAGCTCCCGACGCCATTTGGGTAGACTGCAGCATCCCCCTAGAGGCTCTTGGGTAGACTGCAGCATCCCCCGGGAGGCTCTTGGGTAGACTGCAGCATCCCCCTAGAGGCTCTTGGGTACACTGCAGCATCCACCTAGAGGCTCTTGGGTACACTGCAGCATCCACCTAGAGGCTCTTGGGTAGACTGCAGCATCCACCTAGAGGCTCTTGGGTAGACTGCAGCATCCACCTAGAGGCTCTTGGGTCACTGCATCATCCACCTAGAGGCTCTTGGGTACACTGCAGCATCCACCTAGAGGCTCTTGGGTCACTGCAGCATCCACCTAGAGGCTCTTGGGTAGACTGCAGCATCCACCTAGAGGCTCTTGGGTAGACTGCAGCATCCACCTAGAGGCTCTTGGGTCACTGCAGCATCCACCTAGAGGCTCTTGGGTACACTGCAGCATCCACCTAGAGGCTCTTGGGTCACTGCAGCATCCACCTAGAGGCTCTTGGGTAGACTGCAGCATCCACCGAGAGGCTCTTGTTGCCAAGGGAATGCCTGACAGCTTGAAAGACGTTTTGGACACTACAGTGAAAATGCTTAACTTTGTTAAAGCAAGGTCCCTGAACCCTTGTGTATTTTCTGCATTATGCAATGATATGGGCAGTGACCATGTAACGCTTTTACAACATACAGAAGTGCGCTGGTTATCAAGGGGCAAAGTATCGACACGTTTTTTTAAATTGAGAGACGAGCTTAAAGTTTTCTTAACTGACCATCATTTCCACTTGTCTGACTGCTTGATGATGATGAGTTTCTCACACGACTGGCCTGTCTGGGTGATGTTTTTTCTCCCCTGAATGATCTGAATCTAGGATTACAGGGACTCTCCGCAACTATATTCAATGTGCGGGACAACATTGAGGCTGTGATTAAGACGTTGGAGCTCTTCTCTGTCTGCATTAACAAGGACAACAGGTCTTTCCATCATTGTATGATTATTTGTGTGCAAAATAACTCAAGCTTACAGACAATGTCAAATGTGATATAATGAAGCACCTGAGTGAGTTGGGTGCTCAATTAGACAGCTACCTTCCCCGAAACGGATGACACAAACAACTGGATTCGTTATCCCTTTCATGCCCTGCCTCCAGTCCACTTACCCATATCTGAACAAGAGAGACTCATCCAAATTGCAACAAGCAGTTCTGTGAAAATTGAATCAGAAGCCACTGCCAGATTTTTGGATTGGGCTGCGCTCTGAGTGTCCTGCCTTGGCAAATCGCGCTGTTAAGACACTGATGTCCTTTGCAACCACGTACCTATGTGAGAGTGGATTCTCGGCCCTCACTAGCATGAAAACTAAATACAGGCACAAACTGTGTGTGGAAAATGATTTAAGACTGAGACTCTCTCCAATACAACCCAACATTGCAGAGTTATGTGCATCCCTTTCAAGCACACCCTTCTCATTAACCTGTGGTGAGTTATTCACTATTTTAGATGAACAAAGGTTTTATATGTAAGATGGTTAAATAAAGATCAAAATTATTGATTATTATTATAATATTATTATCTGTGCCCTGGTCCTATAAGAGCTCTTTGTCACTTCCCGCGAGCCTTGTTCTGAGAAAAACTCACACTCATTCTTATGTTGAATAAATGTATCGTATAGTGTGTGTGTGTGTGTGTGTCTGTGTGTGTGTGTGTCTGTCTGTGTGTGTGGCAGGCTTACAATGATGTCAAAATACATTTGAGAGTACGCTGACCCTGGTGCTAGAGGGGGTACAGCTGACCCTGGTGCTAGAGGGGGTACAGCTGACCCTGGTGCTAGAGGGGGTACAGCTGACCCTGGTGCTAGAGGGGGTACAGCTGACCCTGGTGCTAGAGGGGGTACAGCTGACCCTGGTGCTAGAGGGGGTACAGCTGACCCTGAGTGCTAGAGGGGGTACAGCTGACCCTGATGCTAGAGGGGGTACACAGCTGACCCTGGTGCTAGAGGGGGTACAGGGTGCTAGAGGGGGTACAGCTGACCCTGGTGCTAGAGGGGGTACAGCTGACCCTGGTGCTAGAGGGGGTACAGCTGACCGTGGTGCTAGAGGGGGTACAGCTGACCCTGGTGCTAGAGGGGGTACAGCTGACCCTGGTGCTAGAGGGGGTACAGGGTGCTAGAGGGGGTACAGCTGACCCTGGTGCTAGAGGGGGTACAGCTGACCCTGGTGCTAGAGGGGGTACAGCTGACCCTGGTGCTAGAGGGGGTACAGGGTGC
>NW_024609612.1:82500-90000 GCF_018296145.1 Oncorhynchus tshawytscha | reverse complement strand
AGAGGGGTAGTGATGACAGAGGACAGAGAGGGGTAGTGAGGACAGAGAGGGGTAGTGAGGACAGAGAGGGGTAGTGAGGACAGAGAGGGGTAGTGAGGACAGAGAGGGGTAGTGAGGACAGAGAGGGGTAGTGAGGACAGAGAGGGGTAGTGAGGACAGAGAGGGGTAGTGAGGACAGAGAGGGGTAGTGAGGACAGAGAGGGGTAGTGAGGACAGAGAGGGGTAGTGAGGACAGAGAGGGGTAGTGAGGACAGAGAGGGGGGTAGTGAGGACAGAGAGGGGGTAGTGAGGACAGAGAGGGGTAGTGAGGACAGAGAGGGGTAGTGAGGACAGAGAGGGGTAGTGAGGACAGAGAGGGGTAGTGAGGACAGAGAGGGGTAGTGAGGACAGAGAGGGGTAGTGAGGACAGAGAGGGGTAGTGAGGACAGAGAGGGGTAGTGAGGACAGAGAGGGGTAGTGAGGACAGAGGACAGAGAGGGGTAGTGAGGACAGAGAGGGGTAGTGAGAACAGAGGACAGAGAGGGGTAGTGAGGACAGAGAGGGGTAGTGAGGACAGAGAGGGGTAGTGAGGACAGAGAGGGGTAGTGAGGACGGAGGACAGAGAGGGGTAGTGAGGACAGAGAGGGTAGTGAGGACAGAGAGGGGTAGTGAGGACAGAGAGGGGTAGTGAGGACAGAGAGGATAGTGAGGACAGAGAGGGGTAGTGAGGACAGAGAGGGGTAGTGAGGACAGAGAGGGGTAGTGAGGACAGAGAGGAGGGGTAGTGAGGACAGAGGACAGAGAGGGGTAGTGAGGACAGAGACAGAGAGGGTAGTGAGGACAGAGAGGGGTAGTGAGGACAGAGAGGGGTAGTGAGGACAGAGAGGGGTGAGTGAGGACAGAGAGGGGTAGTGAGGACAGAGAGGGGTAGTGAGGACAGAGAGGGGTAGTGAGGACAGAGAGGGGTAGTGAGTGAGGACAGAGAGGGGTAGTGAGGACAGAGAGGGGTAGTGAGGACGGAGGACAGAAAGAGAGAGGGTTTAAGGAGGCAGAGAAAAGGAAAGAGAGGCCTTGCATGAGCAGCCAAGCAGGAAGTGTAAGGCCCCTCTGCCATGTCAGCCTGCCTCAGCCACACACACACACACACACACACACACACACACACACACACACACACACACACACACACACACACAGTCTCTTACGTGGTTTGTATTCTCTTGTAGGATCATCAGGACTAAAGTCCAGCAGCCTCCGGGTCAGTCAGGACCTCTCTCTGCTCATAACCTGGGTAAGTCAGCCTTTATAGCTGCTAATAACCACCTTAATAGTCAGGACCTCTCTCTGGTCAGTCAGGACCTCTCTCTGCTCATAACCTGGGTCAGTCAGGACCTCTCTCTGCTCATAACCTGGGTCAGTCAGGACCTCTCTCTGCTCAAGTCAGGACCTCTCTCTGCTCATAACCTGGGTCAGGGACCTCTCTCTGGTCATAACCTGTCAGGACCTCTCTCTGCTCATAACCTGGGTAAGTCAGGACCTCTCTCTGCTCATAACCTGGGTCAGTCAGGACCTCTCTCTGGTCATAACCTGGGTCAGTCAGGACCTCTCTCTGCTCATAACCTGGGTCAGTCAGGACCTCTCTCTGGTAAGTCAGGACCTCTCTCTGCTCATAACCTGGGTAAGTCAGGACCTCTCTCTGCTCATAACCTGGGTAAGTCAGGACCTCTCTCTGGTAAGTCAGTCAGGACCTCTCTGGTAAGTCAGGACCTCTCTCTGCTCATAACCTGGGTCAGTCAGGACCTCTCTCTGGTAAGTCAGGACCTCTCTGGTAAGTCAGGACCTCTCTCTGGTAAGTCAGGACCTCTCTCTGGTAAGTCAGGACCTCTCTCTGCTCATAACCTGGGTAAGTCAGAACCTGTCTCTGGTAAGTCAGGACCTCTCTCTGCTCATAACCTGGGTAAGTCAGAACCTCTCTCTGGTAAGTCAGGACCTGGGTCTGCTGGTAAGTCAGGACCTCTCTCTGCTCATAACCTGGGTAAGTCAGGACCTCTCTCTGGTCATAACCTGGGTAAGTCAGGACCTCTCTCTGCTCATAACCTGGGTAAGTCAGAACCTCAAGTCAGACCTCTCTCTGCTCATAACCTGGGTCTCTCTCTGGTAAGTCAGGACCTCTCTCTGCTCATAACCTGGGTCAGTCAGGACCTCTCTCTGCTCATAACCTGGGTCAGTCAGGACCTCTCTCTGCTCAGGACCTCTCTCTGGTCAGTGGGTAAGTCAGGACCTCTCTCTGCTCATAACCTGGGTAAGTCAGGACCTCTCTCTGCTCATAACCTGGGTAAGTCAGGACCTCTCTCTGCTCATAACCTGGGTCAGTCAGGACCTCTCTCTGCTCATAACCTGGGTAAGTCAGAACCTCTCTCTGGTCAGGACCTCTCTCTGCTCATAACCTAGGTAAGTCAGGACCTCTCTCTGCTCATAACCTGGGTAAGTCAGGACCTCTCTCTGCTCATAACCTAGGTAAGTCAGGACCTCTCTCTGCTCATAACCTAGGTAAGTCAGGACCTCTCTCTGCTCATAACCTAGGTAAGTCAGCCTTTATAGCTGCTAATAACCACCTTAATAGTTGTTCATGATAACCCTATGTCACCCTTACAAGCCCCCTACCCCCCCACTCTGTCTCTCCCCCCTTCCACTCTCTCTTTCTCTCCTCTCCTCTCCCCTCTCTCTCTCCTCATCTCCCTCTCCTCTTCCCCTCTCTCTCCCCATCCCTCCCTTCCTTCCTCTTGCTCTCCCCCTTCCTCCTCCTCTCCCCCTTGCTCTCTCCCCTCCTCTTCCTCTTTCCCTCCCTCCCTTCCTCCCCTCCTCTCCCTCCCTTCCCCTCCTTCCTTCCTTCCTTCCTTCCTTCCTTCCTTCCTTCCTTCCTTCTTCTTTCCCTTTCCTTCCCTTCCTTCCTCTTGCTCTCCCCTTCCTTCCTCCTCCTCTCCCCCTTGCTCCCCCTCCATCTCCCCTCCTTCCTTCTCTTTCCCCTTCCTCCTATCTTTCCTCCCCCTCTCCCTTCCCCCTCCCCTTCCTTCCTTCCTTCCTTCCTTCCTTCCTTCTTTCCTTCTTTCCTTCTTTCCTCTTTCTCTCCCCCTCCTTCCTCCTCCTCTCCCCCCCTTACTATCTCGCCTCCTCTCTCTCTCCCCTTCCTCCCTATCTTTCCTCCCCCTCCAACTCCCCCTCTCCCCTTCACCTCTCTCTATCTGTGATGGCTGTTTTAGCCTCCAGTGGATTGTGTTTCAGTGTCTCTCAAATCTTCAGAATCACACTCCGTCACTTAATCTAAATTAATTTCACACACACAAACACACACACACACCTCACTCTCAGATTACACAGATAAATGGTTTTGACTCCAGGGCGGAAAATTGAACATTTGGATTTGGAGAATAATGAAAATATTGGAGGATAAATAAAAAGCGTTTGTTTCCTGAGAGAGAAAAAAAGAGAAGAAGAATGAATGAGATAAATCAACAGGAAGTAAAGAGATTCAATACATCTCCATGGTTACTGAACCAGGAACAGAGTTTCATTCTCCATGGTTACTGAACCAGGAACAGAGTTTCATTCTCCATGGTTACTGAACCAGGAACAGAGTTTCATTCTCCATGGTTACTGAACCAGGAACAGAGTTTCATTCTCCATGGTTACTGAACCAGGAACAGAGTTTCATTCTCCATGGTTACTGAACCAGGAACAGAGTTTCATTCTCCATGGTTACTGAACCAGGAACAGAGTTTCATTCTCCATGGTTACTGAACCAGGAACAGAGTTTCATTCTCCATGGTTATTCTCCATGAAACCAGGAACAGAGTTTCATTCTCCATGGTTACTGAACCAGGACAGAGTTTCATTCTCCATGGTTACTGAACCAGGAACAGAGTTTCATTCTCCATGGTTACTGAACCAGGAACAGAGTTTCAGTTTCATTCTCCATGGTTACTGAACCAGGAACAGAGTTTCATTCTCCATGGTTACTGAACCAGGAACAGAGTTTCATTCTCCATGGTTACTGAACCAGGAACAGAGTTTCATTCTCCATGGTTACTGAACCAGGAACAGAGTTTCATTCTCCATGGTTACTGAACCAGGAACAGAGTTTCATTCTCCATGGTTACTGAACCAGGAACAGAGTTTCATTCTCCATGGTTACTGAACCAGGAACAGAGTTTCATTCTCCATTTTTTTCCATGTTACTGAACCAGGAACAGAGTTTCATTCTCCATGGTTACTGAACCAGGAACAGAGTTTCATTCTCCATGGTTACTGAACCAGGAACAGAGTTTCATTCTCCATGGTTACTGAACCAGGAACAGAGTTTCATTCTCCATGGTTACTGAACCAGGAACAGAGTTTCATTCTCCATGGTTACTGAACCAGGAACAGAGTTTCATTCTCCATGGTTACTGAACCAGGAACAGAGTTTCATTCTCCATGGTTACTGAACCAGGAACAGAGTTTCATTCTCCATGGTTACTGAACCAGGAACAGAGTTTCATTCTCCATGGTTACTGAACCAGGAACAGAGTTTCATTCTCCATGGTTACTGAACTAGGAACAGAGTTTCATTCTCCATGGTTACTGAACCAGGAACAGAGTTTTTTTCTCCATGTGGTTACTGAACCAGGAACAGAGTCTCATTCTCCTCAGGGTTTGTCGTTCTCTCTCTTTCTCTGTCTGTAAGGAGGGAGATTCTGTGTTTCTGTCATTGGTGCCTGTAGGTGAGGTGCTGTGGTTCTGCGGTTCTGTAGTTCTGTAGGGAGGGAGGTTCTGTGGGTCTGTAGGGAGGGAGGTTCTGTTGTTCTGTAGGGAGGGAGGTTCTTTGGTGTCTGTAGGGAGGGAGGTTCTGTTGTTCTGTAGGGAGGGAGGTTCTTTGGTTCTGTAGGGAGGGAGATTTTGCGGTTCTGTAGGGAGGGAGGTTTTGTAGGGTGGTTTATAGAGGACATTGCAACCCAAATGGCACCCTATTCCCTACATAGTGAACTACTTTAGACTAGAGCCCTATTCCCTATATAGTGAACTACTTTAGACCAGAGCCCTATTCCCTATATAGTACACTACTTTAGACCAGAGCCCTTTGGCACCCTATTCCCTATATAGTGCACTACTTTAGACTAGAGCCCTATTATCTATATAGTGCACTACTAGTGACCAGAGCCCTATATAGTGCACTACTAGTGACCAGAGCCCTATTCCCTATATAGTGAACTACTAGTGACCAGGGCCCTATTCCCTATATAGTGCACTACTAGTGACCAGAGCCCTATTCCCTATATAGTGCACTACTAGTGACCAGAGCCCTATTCCCTATATAGTGAACTACTAGTGAACAGAGTCCTATTCCCTATATAGTGAACTACTAGTGAACAGAGTCCTATTCCCTATATAGTGAACTACTAGTGAACAGAGTCCTATTCCCTATATAGTGAACTACTAGTGAACAGAGTCCTATTCCCTATATAGTGAACTACTAGTGAACAGAGTCCAATTCCCTATATAGTGAACTACTAGTGAACAGAGCCCTATTCCCTAATAGTGTACTAGTGACCAGAGCCCTTATGTAGCATTATATAGTGTTATTTAATGTGTTACCAGTAGCATTATGCAGTGTTATGTAGCATTATGTAGTGACCATGTAGTGTTATTCCCATTATGTAGTGTTATGTAATGTGTGACCAGTAGCATTATTCAGTGTTATGTCATGTTATGTACCGTTATGTCACATTATGTAGCATTGTGGAGTGTTATGTAGCATATGTAGTGTTATGTAGCATTATGTAGTGTTATTCCTATGTAACATAAAGTAGCCTTGTGGACTGTTATGTAGCATTATGTTGTGTTATGTAGCATTGTGGCAGTGTTATGCAGTGTTATGTAGCATTATGTAGTGTTATGTAGTGTTATGTAACATTATGTAGTGTTATGTAATGTGTGTAGCATTATGTAGCATTATGCAGTGTTATGTCATGTTATGTACCGTTATGTCACATTATGTAGCATTGTGGAGTGTTATGTAGCATTATGTAGTGTTATGTAGCATTATGTAGTGTTATGTAACGGTATGTAACATAAAGTAGCATTGTAGAGTGTTATGTAGCATTATGTTGTGTTATGTAGCATTGTGGAGTGTTATGCAGCATTATGTAACATTATGTAGCATTATGTAGTGTTATGTGGTGTTATGTAACATTATGTAGTGTTATGTAGTGTTATGTAACATTATGTAGTGTTATGTAGTGTTATGTAGTGTTATTTAACATTATGTAGTGTTATGTAGCATTATGTAACATTATGTAGTGTCATGTAGTGTTATGTAGTGTTATGTAACATTATGTAGTGTTATGTAGTGTTATGTAGTGTTATTTAACATTATGTAGTGTTATGTAGCATTATGTAACATTATGTAGTGTCATGTAGTGTTATGTAGTGTTATGTAACATTATGTAGTGTTATGTAGTGTTATGTAGTGTTATTTAACATTATGTAGTGTTATGTAGCATTATGTAACATTATGTAGTGTCATGTAGTGTTATGTAGTGTTATGTAACATAATGTAGCATTATGTAACATAATGTAGTGTTATGTAGTGTAATGGAGTGTTATGTAGCATTGTGACCTATGTCCTAACTTTCCACAGCGTCGTCGGTAGCGTCGACACAGGTTTCTGCGGTGACCAGTGACTCGGCTGGCTCCTCCTACTCCATCAGCGGCATTCTGGGTATCAGCTCAGCTAACGACGGGAAGCGGAAGAGAGACGATGGTGAGAGACGGTGTGTGTGTGTGTGTGTGTGTGTTCGGTCTTCTCTGATGGAGTGGAGAGAGTTACAGCTGATCAGCCGGGTCACACCAGACCCAAGGCCGTATTCCACGTTCCTTCAGGTCTGCAGGACGTCGGGAGATGAGTTCAAAACCGTCCGCTAGAGGCGACGATGAGCGCTAGTTTCTCAACCATTAGGAATTAAATGCCTAAAGTTTACCATCGAGTTGGGGGATAACCCTTACATTTAACCATAGAGTTGGGGGATAACCCTTACATTTAACCATAGAGTTGGGGGATAACCCTTACATTTAACCATAGAGTTGGGGGGATAACCCTTACATTTAACCATAGAGTTGGGGGGGATAACCCTTACATTTAACCATAGAGTTGGGGGGATAACCCTTACATTTAACCATAGAGTTGGGGGATAACCCTTTTACATTTAACCAGTAGAGTTGGGGATAACACATTTAACCATAGAGTTGGGGGGACATTTAACCATAGAGTTGGGGGGATAACCCTTACATTTAACCATAGAGTTGGGGGGATAACCATTTAGAGTTGGGGGATAACCCTTACATTTAACCATAGAGTTGGGGGTGATAACCCTTACATTTAACCATAGAGTTGGGGGTGATAACCCTTACATTTAACCATAGAGTTGGGGGGGATAACCCTTACATTTAACCATAGAGTTGGGGGTGATAACCCTTACATTTAAC
>NW_024609612.1:67500-72500 GCF_018296145.1 Oncorhynchus tshawytscha | reverse complement strand
TCTCTGTCTCTCTCTCTCTCTCTCTGTGTCTCTCTCTGTCTCTCTCTCTCTCTCTCTCTCTGTCTCTGTGTCTCTCTCTCTCTCTCTCTCTCTCTCTCTGCCTCTCTCTCTCTGTCTCTCTCTGTCTCTCTCTCTGTCTCTGTCTCTCTGTCTCTGTGTCGCTCTCGCTCTGTCTCTCTCTCTCTCTCTCTCTCTCTCTCTCTCTCTCTCTCTCTCTCTCTCTCTCTCTCTCTCTCTCTCTCTCTCTCTCTCTCTCTCTCTCTCTCTCTCTCTCTCTCTCTCTGTCTCTCTCTCTCTCTCTCTCTCTGTCTCTCTCTGTCTCTGTGTCGCTCTCTCTCTGTCTCTCTCTCTCTCTCTGTCTCTCTCTGTCTCTCTCTCTCTCTCTCTCTCTCTCTCTCTCTGTCTCTCTCTCTCTCTCTCTCTCTCTCTCTGTCTCTGTCTCTCTCTGTCTCTCTCTCTCTCTGTTTCTGTCTCTGTGTCTCTCTCTCTGTCTCTCTCTCTCTCTCTCTGTTTCTGTCTCTGTCTCTCTCTGTCTCTCTCTCTGTTTCTGTCTCTGTGTCTCTCTCTCTGTTTCTGTCTCTTTCTAACCCCTCTCTCTCTCCACAGCCCTCCAGGAGTCTCCTCTAGCCAATGGCCATGGTCCAGGAGGGCGGGATTTCCTGAGGAAGCAGATGAGAGGGGATCTCTTCTCGCCGCAGCAGATTGAGGTATTGTCACATACACCGGGCAGATGCAGTGAAATGTGTTGTTTTACAAGGTCAGCCATAGTAGTACTGTGCCCCTGGAGAAAATGAGGGTTAATTGCCTTGCTCAAGGGCACATCGGCAAATTGTTCACCGTGTTGTCTAGATGTGGTTGAGGGTTGTAGAGATAACCTACTCTGTGTTTCAGAATGATAGAGATGTGGTTCTGGGTTGTAGAAACCTAGCCTGTGATTCCAGTAGTATGATAGAGATGTGGTTGAGGGTTGTAGAGATAACCTACTCTGTGTTTCAGTATGATAGAGATGTGGTTGAGGGTTGTAGAGATAACCTACTCTGTGTTTCAGTATGATAGAGATGTGGTTGAGGGTTGTAGAGATAACCTACTCTGTGTTTCAGTATGATAGATATGTGGTTGAGGGTTGTAGAGATAACCTACTCTGTGTTTCAGTATGATAGAGATGTGGTTGTGGATTGTAGAGATAACCTACTCTGTGTTTCAGTAGTATGATAGAGATGTGGTTGAGGGTTGTAGAGATAACCTACTCTGTGATTCAGTATGATAGAAATGTGGTTGAGGGTTGTAGAGATAACCTACTCTGTGTTTCAGTATGATAGAGATGTGGTTGTGGATTGTAGAGATAACCTACTCTGTGTTTCAGTAGTATGATAGAGATGTGGTTGAGGGTTGTAGAGATAACCTACTCTGTGTTTCAGTATGATAGATATGTGGTTGAGGGTTGTAGAGATAACCTACTCTGTGTTTCAGTATGATAGAGATGTGGTTGTGGATTGTAGAGATAACCTACTCTGTGTTTCAGTAGTATGATAGATATGTGGTTGAGGATTGTAGAGATAACCTACTCTGTGTTTCAGTATGATAGAGATGTGGTTGAGGGTTGTAGAGATAACCTACTCTGTGTTTCAGTATGATAGAAATGTGGTTGAGGGTTGTAGAGATAACCTACTCTGTGTTTCAGTATGATAGAAATGTGGTTGAGGGTTGTAGAGATAACCTACTCTGTGTTTCAGTATGATAGAGATGTGGTTGAGGGTTGTAGAGATAACCTACTCTGTGTTTCAGTATGATAGATATGTGGTCGCTAATAGGGAAACTAATGGTGTCGGCACGCTGTGTCCGTATTGACATTCCTTTAATCTGTCCCAGAAGAGGTTAACGACGGGGCGGGAGACTATTATTGACCTGTCCGTCAATCATTATTACCTCACTTCCTGCTGGGACGAACACGACAAAGGGGGCTTGTCTACTGATGCATCATGGAATAGTGCTGGGATTAAGGCCTGCGGGTGGTTTGTTGATCTATTTGTTTTGTCGACACTGAAATAACTGAAACCAAAACGGAAACTGTATAGAAAATATAATGGATCTATATTTATAGTCTCTTCGCTCTGTCCAGCTAGATAACAGTCATCTATAGTCTCTAGATAACAGTCATTTATAGTCTCTAGATAACAGTCATCTATGGTCTCTAGATAACAGTCATCTATAGTCTCTAGATAACAGTCATTTATAGTCTCTAGATAACAGTAATCTATAGTCTCTTCACTCTGTCCAGCCAGATAACAGTCATTTATAGTCTCTAGATAACAGTCATCTATGGTCTCTAGATAACAGTCATCTATAGTCTCTAGATAACAGTCATTTATAGTCTCTAGATGACAATCATCTATAGTCTCTAGATAACAATCATCTATAGTCTCTAGATAACAGTCATTTATAGTTTCTAGATAACAGTCATCTATAGTCTCTAGATAACAATCATCTATAGTCTCTAGATAACAGTCATTTATAGTTTCTAGATAACAGTCATCTATAGTCTCTTCACTCTGTCCAGCCAGATAACAGTCATCTATAGTCTCTAGATAACAGTCATTTATGGTCTCTAGATAACAGTCATCTATAGTCTCTTCACTCTGTCCAGCCAGATAACAGTCATCTATAGTCTCTTCACTCTGTCCAGCTAGATAACAGTCATCTATGGTCGCTAGATAACAGTCATCTATAGTCTCTAGATAACAGTCATCTATGGTCCCTAGATAACAGTCATCTATGGTCTCTAGATAACAGTCATCTATGGTCTCTAGATAACAGTCATCTATGGTCTCTAGATAACAGTCATTTATAGTCTCTAGATAACAGTCATTTACAGTCATCTATAGTCTCTAGATAACAGTCATCTATGGTCGCTAGATAACAGTCATCTATAGTCTCTAGATAACAGTCATCTATGGTCGCTAGATAACAGTCATCTATAGTCTCTAGATAACAGTCATTTATAGTCTCTAGATAACAGTAATCTATAGTCTCTTCACTCTGTCCAGCCAGATAACAGTCATTTATAGTCTCTAGATAACAGTCATCTATGGTCTCTAGATAACAGTCATCTATAGTCTCTAGATAACAGTCATTTATAGTCTCTAGATGACAATCATCTATAGTCTCTAGATAACAATCATCTATAGTCTCTAGATAACAGTCATTTATAGTTTCTAGATAACAGTCATCTATAGTCTCTAGATAACAATCATCTATAGTCTCTAGATAACAGTCATTTATAGTTTCTAGATAACAGTCATCTATAGTCTCTTCACTCTGTCCAGCCAGATAACAGTCATCTATAGTCTCTAGATAACAGTCATTTATGGTCTCTAGATAACAGTCATCTATAGTCTCTTCACTCTGTCCAGCCAGATAACAGTCATCTATAGTCTCTTCACTCTGTCCAGCTAGATAACAGTCATCTATGGTCGCTAGATAACAGTCATCTATAGTCTCTAGATAACAGTCATCTATGGTCCCTAGATAACAGTCATCTATGGTCTCTAGATAACAGTCATCTATGGTTTCTAGATAACAGTCATCTATGGTCTCTAGATAACAGTCATTTATAGTCTCTAGATAACAGTCATTTACAGTCATCTATAGTCTCTAGATAACAGTCATCTATGGTCGCTAGATAACAGTCATCTATAGTCTCTAGATAACAGTCATCTATGGTCGCTAGATAACAGTCATCTATAGTCTCTAGATAACAGTCATCTATAGTCTCTAGATAACAGTCATCTATAGTCTCTAGATAACAGTCATCTATAGTCTCTAGATAACAGTCATCTATGGTCTCTAGATAACAGTCATCTATAGTCTCTAGATAACAGTCATTTATAGTTTCTAGATAACAGTCATCTATAGTCTCTAGATAACAGTCATCTATGGTCTCTAGATAACAGTCATTTATAGTCTCTAGATAACAGTCATTTACAGTCATCTATAGTCTCTAGATAACAGTCATCTATGGTCGCTAGATAACAGTCATCTATAGTCTCTAGATAACAGTCATCTATGGTCTCTAGATAACAGTCATCTATGGTCTCTAGATAACAGTCATCTATAGTCTCTAGATAACAGTCATCTATGGTCTCAAGATAACAGTCATCTATAGTCTCTAGATAACAGTCATTTACAGTCATCTATAGTCTCTAGATAACAGTCATCTATGGTCTCTAGATAACAGTCATCTATAGTCTCTAGATAACAGTCATCTATGGTCTCTAGATAACAGTCATCTATAGTCTCTAGATAACAGTCATCTATGGTCTCTAGATAACAGTCATCTATAGTCTCTAGATAACAGTCATCTATGGTCTCTAGATAACAGTCATTTATAGTCTCTAGATAACAGTCATTTATAGTTTCTAGATAACAGTCATCTATAGTCTCTAGATAACAGTCATCTATAGTCTCTTCACTCTGTCCAGCTAGATAAGAGTCATTTATAGTCTCTAGATAACAGTAATTTATGGTCTCTAGATAAGAGTAATTTATAGTCTCTAGATAACAGTAATTTACAGTCATCTATAGTCTCTAGATAACGGTCATCTATGGTCTCTAGATAAGTCATCTATAGTCTCTAGATAACAGTCATTTATAGTCTCTAGATAACAGTCATCTATAGTCTCTAGATAACAGTCATCTATAGTCTCTTCACTCTGTCCAGCTAGATAACAGTCATCTATGGTCTCTAGATAACAGTCATCTATAGTCTCTAGATAACAGTCATCTATGGTCTCTAGATAACAGTCATCTATGGTCTCTAGATAACAGTCATCTATAGTCTCTAGATAACAGTCATTTATAGTCTCTAGATAACAGTCATCTATAGTCTCTAGATAACAGTCATCTATGGTCTCTAGATAACAGTCATCTATAGTCTCTAGATAACAGTCATCTATGGTCTCTAGATAACAGTCATCTATAGTCTCTAGATAACAGTCATCTAT
>NW_024609612.1:47500-62500 GCF_018296145.1 Oncorhynchus tshawytscha | reverse complement strand
GTCAGGGTAGATAGAGAGGGTGGTAGAGGTAGTGGTCAGGGTAGATGGTCAGGGTAGATAGAGAGGGTGGTAGAGGTAGTGGTCAGGGTAGATAGAGAGGGTGGTAGAGGTAGTGGTCAGGGTAGATAGAGAGGGTGGTAGAGGTAGTGGTCAGGGTAGATAGAGAGGGTGGTAGAGGTAGTGGTCAGGGTAGATAGAGAGGGTGGTAGAGGTAGTGGTCAGGGATATATAGGGTAGATAGAGGGGTGGTAGAGGTAGTGGTCAGGGTAGATAGAGAGGGTGGTAGAGGTAGTGGTCAGGGTAGATAGAGAGGGTGGTAGAGGTAGTGGTCAGGGTAGATAGAGAGGGTGGTAGAGGTAGTGGTCAGGGTAGATAGAGAGGGTGGTAGAGGTAGTGGTCAGGGTAGATAGAGAGGGTGGTAGAGGTAGTGGTCAGGGTAGATAGAGAGGGTGGTAGAGGTAGTGGTCAGGGTAGATAGAGAGGGTGGTAGAGGTAGTGGTCAGGGTAGATAGAGAGGGTGGTAGAGGTAGTGGTCAGGGTAGATAGAGAGGGTGGTAGAGGTAGTGGTCAGGGTAGATAGAGAGGGTGGTAGAGGTAGTGGTCAGGGTAGATAGAGAGGGTGGTAGAGGTAGTGGTCAGGGTAGATAGAGAGGGTGGTAGAGGTAGTGGTCAGGGTAGATAGAGAGGGTGGTAGAGGTAGTGGTCAGGGTAGATAGAGAGGGTGGTAGAGGTAGTGGTCAGGGTAGATAGAGAGGGTGGTAGAGGTAGTGGTCAGGGTAGATAGAGAGGGTGATAGAGGTAGTGTAGTGGGTAGATAGAGAGGGTGGTAGAGGTAGTGGTCAGGGTAGATAGAGAGGGTGGTAGAGGTAGTGGTCAGGGTAGATAGAGAGGGTGGTAGAGGTAGTGGTCAGGGTAGATAGAGAGGGTGGTAGAGGTAGTGTAGTGGGTAGATAGAGAGGGTGGTAGAGGTAGTGGTCAGGGTAGATATAGAGGGTGGTAGAGGTTATGTAGTGGATAGATAGAGAGGGTGGTAGAGGTAGTGGTCAGGGTAGATAGAGAGGGTGGTAGAGGTAGTGGTCAGGGTAGATAGAGAGGGTGGTAGAGGTAGTGGTCAGGGTAGATAGAGAGGGTGGTAGAGGTAGTGGTCAGGGTAGATAGAGAGGGTGGTAGAGGTAGTGGTCAGGGTAGATAGAGAGGGTGGTAGAGGTAGTGGTCAGGGTAGATATAGAGGGTGGTAGAGGTTATGTAGTGGATAGATAGAGAGGGTGGTAGAGGTAGTGGTCAGGGTAGATAGAGAGGGTGGTAGAGGTAGTGGTCAGGGTAGATAGAGAAGGTGGTAGAGGTAGTGGTCAGGGTAGATAGAGAGGGTGGTAGAGGTAGTGGTCAGGGTAGATAGAGAGGGTGGTAGAGGTAGTGATCAGGGTAGATAGAGAGGGTGGTAGAGGTAGTGGTCAGGGTAGATAGAGAGGGTGGTAGAGGTAGTGGTCAGGGTAGATAGAGAGGGTGGTAGAGGTAGTGGTCAGGGTAGATAGAGAGGGTGGTAGAGGTAGTGGTCAGGGTAGATAGAGAGGGTGGTAGAGGTAGTGGTCAGGGTAGATAGAGAGGGTGGTAGAGGTAGTGGTCAGGGTAAATAGAGAGGGTGGTAGAGGTAGTGTAGTGGGTAGATAGAGAGGGTGGTAGAGGTAGTGGTCAGGGTAGATAGAGAGGGTGGTAGAGGTAGTGGTCAGGGTAGATAGAGAGGGTGGTAGAGGTAGTGGTCAGGGTATATAGAGAGGGTGGTAGAGGTAGTGGTCAGGGTAGATAGAGAGGGTGGTAGAGGTAGTGGTCAGGGTAGATAGAGAGGGTGGTAGAGGTAGTGGTCAGGGTAGATAGAGAGGGTTGTAGAGGTAGTGGTCAGGGTAGATAGAGAGGGTGGTAGAGGTAGTGGTCAGGGTAGATAGAGAGGGTGGTAGAGGTAGTGGTCAGGGTAGATAGAGAGGGTGGTAGAGGTAGTGGTCAGGGTAGATAGAGAGGGTGGTAGAGGTAGTGGTCAGGGTAGATATAGAGGGTGGTAGAGGTTATGTAGTGGATAGATAGAGAGGGTGGTAGAGGTAGTGGTCAGGGTAGATAGAGAGGGTGGTAGAGGTAGTGGTCAGGGTAGATAGAGAAGGTGGTAGAGGTAGTGGTCAGGGTAGATAGAGAGGGTGGTAGAGGTAGTGGTCAGGGTAGATAGAGAGGGTGGTAGAGGTAGTGATCAGGGTAGATAGAGAGGGTGGTAGAGGTAGTGGTCAGGGTAGATAGAGAGGGTGGTAGAGGTAGTGGTCAGGGTAGATAGAGAGGGTGGTAGAGGTAGTGGTCAGGGTAGATAGAGAGGGTGGTAGAGGTAGTGGTCAGGGTAGATAGAGAGGGTGGTAGAGGTAGTGGTCAGGGTAGATAGAGAGGGTGGTAGAGGTAGTGGTCAGGGTAAATAGAGAGGGTGGTAGAGGTAGTGTAGTGGGTAGATAGAGAGGGTGGTAGAGGTAGTGGTCAGGGTAGATAGAGAGGGTGGTAGAGGTAGTGGTCAGGGTAGATAGAGAGGGTGGTAGAGGTAGTGGTCAGGGTATATAGAGAGGGTGGTAGAGGTAGTGGTCAGGGTAGATAGAGAGGGTGGTAGAGGTAGTGGTCAGGGTAGATAGAGAGGGTGGTAGAGGTAGTGGTCAGGGTAGATAGAGAGGGTTGTAGAGGTAGTGGTCAGGGTAGATAGAGAGGGTGGTAGAGGTAGTGGTCAGGGTAGATAGAGAGGGTGGTAGAGGTAGTGGTCAGGGTAGATAGAGAGGGTGGTAGAGGTAGTGGTCAGGGTAGATAGAGAGGGTGGTAGAGGTAGTGGTCAGGGTAGATAGAGAGGGTGGTAGAGGTAGTGGTCAGGGTAGATAGAGAGGGTGGTAGAGGTAGTGTAGTGGGTAGATAGAGAGGGTGGTAGAGGTAGTGTAGTGGGTAGATAGAGAGGGTGGTAGAGGTAGTGGTCAGGGTAGATAGAGAGGGTGGTAGAGGTAGTGGTCAGGGTAGATATAGAGGGTGGTAGAGGTAGTGTAGTGGGTAGATAGAGAGGGTGGTAGAGGTAGTGGTCAGGGTAGATAGAGAGGGTGGTAGAGGTAGTGTAGTGGGTAGATAGAGAGGGTGGTAGAGGTAGTGTAAAAGGGTAATCTCCTATTTAGACGGTCACAGTCCAGTGATTGTGTTGTTGACGAACACAGGGGTGTTTAAGAGGTCAGTGAACACACACACACACACACACACACACACACACACACACACACACACACACACACACACACACACACACAGATAGAAGGGTCATTTCACCCCATTATCAGCCAGATGAGCAGACTCTGTTTTTCCAGACGTGAAATCTATAGCTGAT
Source organism: Oncorhynchus tshawytscha (assembly GCF_018296145.1). Lineage (NCBI taxonomy): Eukaryota > Metazoa > Chordata > Actinopteri > Salmoniformes > Salmonidae > Oncorhynchus > Oncorhynchus tshawytscha. Next base: position 59,121 of record NW_024609612.1, on the reverse strand, counting down.
CATCACTGTCACTTTGTAGACAACGATCATTACGACTGAGTGACGAGGCCTGAGAAACGTATTCAAGGAGATACGGACACAAGGACTGCCCGTCCACGATATCAACACTCTGATAGAGTTCTAACGAGGCAGTTATTCTGATGGGTGTTCTAATGAGGCAGTTATTCTGATGGGTGTTCTAATGAGGCAGTTATTCTGATGTGGTTCTAATGAGGTATTTATTCTGATGGGTGTTCTAATGAGGCAGTTATTCTGATGGGGGTTCTAATGAGGCAGTTATTCTGATGTGGTTCTAATGAGGTATTTATTCTGATGGGTGTTCTAATGAGGCATTTATTCTGATGGGTGTTCTAATGAGGCAGTTATTCTGATATGGTTCTAATGAGGTAGTTATTCTGATGGGGGTTCTAATGAGGCAGTTATTCTGATGTGGTTCTAATGAGGTATTTATTCTGATGGGTGTTCTAATGAGGCAGTTATTCTGATGGGTGTTCTAATGAGGTAGTTATTCTGATGGGGGTTCTAATGAGGCAGTTATTCCAATGGGGTTATAATGAGGCAGTTATTCTGATGGTGTTCTAATTAGGCAGTTATTCTGATGGGGTTCTAATGAGGTAGTTATTCTGATGGGGGTTCTAATGAGGCAGTTATTCTGATGGGGTTCTAATGAGGTATCTATTCTGATGGGGTTCTAATGAGGCAGTTATTCTGATGTTGTTCTAATGAGGTAGTTATTCTGATGGGTGTTCTAACGAGGCAGTTATTCTGATGGGGTTCTAATGAGGTAGTTATTCTGATGGGGGTTCTAATGAGGCAGTTATTCTGATGTGGTTCTAATGAGGTATTTATTCTGATGGGTGTTCTAATGAGGCAGTTATTCTGATGGGTGTTCCAATGAGGCAGTTATTCTGATATGGTTCTAATGAGGTATTTATTCTGATGGGTGTTCTAACGAGGCAGTTATTCTGATGGGGTTCTAATGAGGTAGTTATTCTGATGGGGGTTCTAATGAGACAGTTATTCCAATGGGGTTATAATGAGGCAGTTATTCTGATGGTGTTCTAATTAGGCAGTTATTCTGATGGGGTTCTAATGAGGTAGTTATTCTGATGGGGGTTCTAATGAGGCAGTTATTCTGATGGGGTTCTAATGAGGTGTCTATTCTGATGGGGTTCTAATGAGGCAGTTATTCTGATGTTGTTCTAATGAGGTAGTTATTCTAATGGGGGTTCTAATGAGGTAGTTATTCAGATGGGGGTTCTAATGAGGCAGTTATTCAGATGGGGGTTCTAATGAGGCAGTTATTTTGATGGGGTTCTAATGAGGCAGTTTTTATGATGGGGGTTCTAATGAGGTAGTTATTATGATGGGGGTTCTAATGAGGTAGTTTTTATGATGGGGTTCTAATGAGGCAGTTATTCTGATGGGGTTCTGATGAGGCAGTTATTCTGATGGGGGTTCTAATGAGGTAGGTATTCTGATTGGGGTTCTAACGAGGCAGTTATTCTGATGGGGTTCTGATGAGGCAGTTATTCTGATGGGGGTTCTAATGAGGTAGGTATTCTGATTGGGGTTCTAACGATGCAGTTATTCTGATGGGGTTCTAACGAGGCAGTTATTCTGATGGGGTTCTAATGAGGCAGTTATTCTGATGGAGGTTCTAATGAGGTAGTTATTCTGATGGGGGTTCTAATGAGGTAGTTATTCTGATGGGGTTCTAATGAGGCAGTTATTCTGATGGGGTTCTAATGAGGTAGTTCTCTGATGGGGTTCTGATGAGGCAGTTATTCTGATGGGGTTCTAATGAGGCAGTTATTCTGATGGGGTTCTAATGAGGCAGTTATTCTGATGGGGTTCTAACGAGGCAGTTATTCTGATGGGGTTCTAACGAGGCAGTTATTCTGAGGGGTTCTAATGAGATAGTTATTCTGATGGGGTTCTAATGAGGTATCTATTCTGATGGGGGTTCTAATGAGGTAGTTATTCTGATGGGGTTCTAATGAGGCAGTTATTCTGATGGGGTTCTAATGAGGCAGTTATTCTGAGGGGGTTCTAATGAGATAGTTATTCTGATGGGGTTCTAATGAGGTATCTATTCTGATGGGCTTCTAATGAGGTAGTTATTCTGATGGGGGTTCTAATGAGGTAGTTATTCTGATGGGGGTTCTAATGAGGTAGTTATTTTGATGGGGTTCTGATGAGGCAGTTATTCTGATGGAGGTTCTAATGAGGTAGTTATTCTGATGGGGGTTCTAATGAGGTAGTTATTCTGATGGGGTTCTAATGAGGCAGTTATTCTGATGGGGTTCTAATGAGGCAGTTCTCTGATGGGGTTCTGATGAGGCAGTTATTCTGATGGGGTTCTAATGAGGCAGTTATTCTGATGGGGTTCTGATGAGGCAGTTATTCTGATGGGGTTCTAATGAGGCAGTTATTTTGATGGGGTTCTAATGAGGTATCTATTCTGATGGGGTTCTAAAGGCAGTTATTCTGATGGGGTTCTAATGAGGCAGTTATTTTGATGGGGTTCTAATGAGGCAGTTATTCCGATGTGGTTCTAATGAGGTAGTTATTCAGATGGGGGTTCTAATGAGGCAGTTATTCTGATGGTGTTCTAATGAGGTAGTATTTCTGATGGGGTTCTAATGAGGTAGTTATTCTGATGGGGGTTCTAATGAGGTAGTTATTCTGATTGGGGTTCTAATGAGGCAGTTATTCTGATGGGGTTCTAATGAGGCAGTTATTCTGATGGGGTTCTAATGAGGTAGTTATTCTGATGGGGGTTCTAATGAGGTAGTTATTCTGATTGGGGTTCTAATCAGGCAGTTATTCTGATGGGGTTCTAATGAGGCAGTTATTCTGATTGGGGTTCTAATGAGGTAGTTATTCTGATTGGGGTTCTAATGCGGTAGTTATTCTGACAGGGGTTCTAATGAGGTAGTTATTCTGATGGGGATTCTAATGAGGTAGTTATTATGATGGGGTTCTAATGAGGCAGTTATTCTGATGGCGGTTCTAATGAGGCAGTTATTCTGATGGGGTTCTAATGAGGCAGTTATTCTGATGGTGGTTCTAATGAGGCAGTTATTCTGATGGTGGTTCTAATGAGGCAGTTATTTTCATGGGGTTCTATGAGGCAGTTATTTTGATGGGGTTCTAATGAGGCAGTTATTCTGATGGGGTTCTAATAAGGCAGTCATTTTGATGGGGTTCTAATGAGGCAGTTATTCTGATGGGGTTCTAATGAGGTAGTTATTCTGACAGGGGTTCTAATGAGGTACTTATTTCGATGGGGTTCTAATGAGGCAGTTATTATGATGGGGTTCTAATGAGGCAGTTATGTTCATGGGGTTCTATGAGGCAGTTATTTCGATGGGGTTCTAATGAGGCAGTTATTCCGATGGGGTTCTAATAAGGCAGTCATTTTAATGGGGTTCTAATGAGGCAGTTATTCTGATGGGGTTCTAATGAGGCAGTTATTCTGATGGGGTTCTAATGAGGCAGTTAGCAGATTTTCCCCTTTTAAGGAGTTCTGACGAGATCAATTTGACTTAGTTCCAATGTTCCACTCAGACAGACAGAACACAGCACAGCATGCTGTGCACACGTGTGACAGAGCTTCTGTCCTGGATGCTATTCAGTGATGATTTTAGCATGTAAATATTTGGGGGGACCAAAAACATATTGGGATGCTTGCCAGCAAAGCCACTACACAACACAACACTAAATAATACATTAATTGGACTATAACGTTGACAAAACGGTGCCCACAAACTGTTAGGGCCTACAGAAAGATGTCCCAACAGCAGAGTTCCAACACCTTACCACAGCTACACTTGTCTTTCAGCGGAGCCTTGTCTGGCAGTGAAACAGTTCATTCAGCCTCATTTACTGCCTTTTAAATAAACATAGCTGATATGACTGACTTGCTTAAACAAATGTGGTTTTTATGGGCAATTGAGATGTACCAGCTCTGGCATAAGGGGACGACAAGCGGATAAGAGAGAGAGAGAGACAGAGAGAGAGAGAGACAGAGAGAGAGACAGAGAGAGAGAGAGAGAGATACAGAGATAGAAAGAGAGAGAGACAGAGAGAGAGAGAGAGTTTTGATTAAGACATTAATGAGCGAGCTAGGACGGACGTAGTCAATATAACTACTTGTTCAGCACTTTTGAAATATGACAGAATTCAGAACATGGGCTGTTCTTACAGTGCTCTCCCTGTACACCAAGTCAGAACCGTAGGATAAATAAAGGGGGCATAGAAGCAGACAATGAAAGCTCTTACAATATGTGATGGTGACATTTCTCTAAAACAGGTTATAGGCTACATGTGCACCACCAAGTCAGTGCAGTAGGCTAAGTTATGAGAGGGGAAAGGGACAACATTATTAGGGTGAGGCACATGGGCTACTAACATCTCACTACACAACATACACTTAGTGTTACTTTACTAGCTACAGTATACATATCTCCCTGACATATTTCATAACTTATCATTTTGTCATCAAACTGGAAACTCTGACGATGTCACGATGACGTCGGCGATCTTCAGGTCGAAGCTCTAGAAAGAGGCCTGAGTTCCCGATTTTACAATTCCCGAGTTGGATGAAAGTTCAAATAGTATTTTATTTATTATTATTTATTTTCGTAGCTTTTCCCCGAGTTCTCAAATCTTGTGAAAGTGAAATAAACTATAAAAATTAACAGTAAACATTACAGATACAGAAGTTTCAAAATAATAAAGACATTACAAATGTCATATTATATATATATATATATATATATATATATATATATATATATATATATATATATATATATATATATATATATATATATATATACAGTGTTTTAACAATGTACAAATGGTTAAAGGACACAAGATAAAATAAATAAGCATAAATATGGGTTGTATTTACAATGGTGTTTGTTCTTCACTGGTTGCCCTTTTCTCGTGGCAACAGGTCACAAATCTTGCTGCTGTGGTGGCACACTGTGGAATTTCACCCAGTAGATATGGGAGTTTTTCAAAATTGAGTTTGTTTTCGATTTCTTTGTGGATCTGTGTAATCTGATGGAAATATGTGTCTCTGATATGGTCAAACATTTGACAGGAGGTCAGGAAGTGCAGCTCAGTTTCCACCTCATTTTGTGGCAGTGCGCACATAGCCTGTCTTCTCTCTCTCTCTCTCTCTCTCTCTCTCTCTCTCTCTCTCTCTGTCTCTCAGGGAGGTTTTGTGTTAACTGTACCTCTCAGCTCAGTCTGTCCTAATCCTGTGGTTATAGACTGTAGTAAATCCTGTCTCTGTCAACAGATCAATAAAAGATTGATCCACAAGAGGCTCAGTGTGTGTTTGTAATCTGTGTGTGTGTGTAAAATATACCTGACATCCTGAAGAGGTGTGTGTCATTGTCTAATTCTTTCTCCCCTCTCTCTCTCTCTCTCTCTGTCTGTCTCTCTCTCTCTCCAGACATCAGAGTATTCGGCCATGGCTCTAGCCGGTGGATTGGAGGAGATGAAAACCAATCTGGCCAATCCAGGGTCAGCGGGGGAGCTAGGAGCCAGTGTTCCGGGCCCACAGTCCTATCCACTGCCAGGTAAAAATCTTTAGCCACGCCCAGATATTACCTCCTCAATTTCTACCCTCATATCTGACATTTACATTTCTAAATGTCTGCCTTTACCATAAAAATCATTTTAGACAGTTGAAGCATTTTTTTATTCGGGACCCTTGTTTGTATTTTAAGAAACCAAAAGATGGATCTGATTGTAATCAGTATTTGACTACAGTCAGAAAAGTGATGTTAGGGCTGTTAGCGATTTCAAAAACAACAAACTGCCAACAATGAGCTGGATTTATCTCATTAAACATGACTCAGTGTTTGGGATCTACCCTCCATCCCTCTCTCCTCTCCTCCATCCCTTGCTCCTCTCCTCCATCCCTCTCCCCTCCATCTCTCGCTCCTCTCCTCCAACCCTCTCCCCTCCATCCCTCGCTCCTCTCCTCCATCCCTCTCCCCTCCATCCCTCTCCCCTCCATCCCTCTCTCCTCTCCTCCATCCCGCGCTCCTCTCCTCCATCCCTCTCCCTCCATCCCTCTCTCCTCCATCCCTCTCTCCTCTCCTCCATCCCTCTCCTCCACCCCTCCCTCCTCCTCCCCTCCATCCCCCCCTCCTCCCCCTCAATCCCTCTCTCCTCCATCCCTCTCTCCTCCCCTCCATCCCTCTCGCAGAGAAACAGTCGAGAAAAAGGATAGAAACAGGAGAGAAACAGGAGAGAAACAGGAGAGAAACAGGAGAGAAACAGGAGAGAGAAACAGGAGAGAAACAGGAGAGAAACAGGAGAGAAACAGCAGAGAAACAGGAGAGAGAAACAGGAGAGAGAAACAGGAGAGAAACAGGAGAGAAACAGGAGAGAGAAACAGGAGAGAGAAACAGGAGAGAGAGAAACAGGAGAGAGAGAGAAACAGGATAGAAACAGGAGAGAGAAACAGGAGAGAAACAGGAGAGAGAAACAGGAGAGAGAAACAGGAGAGAGAGAAACAGGAGAGAGAGAGAAACAGGATAGAAACAGGAGAGAAACAGGAGAGAAACAGGAGAGAAACAGCAGAGAAACAGGAGAGAAACAGGAGAGAAACAGGAGAGAAACAGGAGTGAGAAACAGGAGAGAAACAGGAGAGAAACAGGAGAGAAACAGGAGTGAAACAGGAGAGAAACAGGAGAGAAACAGGAGAGAAACAGGAGAGAAACAGGAGTGAGAAACAGGAGAGAAACAGGAGAGAAACAGGAGAGAAACAGGAGAGAAACAGGAGTGAGAAACAGGAGAGAAACAGGAGAGAAACAGGAGAGAGAAACAGGAGAGAAACAGGAGAGAAACAGGAGAGAGAAACAGGAGAGAAACAGGAGAGAAACAGGAGAGAAACAGGAGAGAGAAACAGGAGAGAAACGGGAGAGAGAAACAGGAGAGAAACAGGAGAGAAACAGGAGAGAAACAGGAGAGAGAAACAGGAGAGAAACAGGAGAGAGAAACAGGAGAGAAACAGGAGAGAAACAGGAGAGAGAAACAGGAGAGAGAAACAGGAGAGAAACAGGAGAGAGAAACAGGAGAGAAACAGGAGAGAAACAGGAGAGAAACAGGAGTGAGAAACAGGAGAGAAACAGGAGAGAAACAGGAGAGAGAAACAGGAGAGAAACAGAAGAGAAACAGGAGAGAAACAGGAGTGAAACAGGAGAGAAACAGGAGTGAGAAACAGGAGAGAAACAGGAGAGAAACAGGAGAGAAACAGGAGAGAAACAGGAGTGAGAAACAGGAGAGAAACAGGAGAGAAACAGGAGAGAGAAACAGGAGAGAAACAGGAGAGAAACAGGAGAGAAACAGGAGAGAGAAACAGGAGTGAGAAACAGGAGAGAAACAGGAGAGAAACAGGAGAGAAACAGGAGAGAGAGAGAAACAGGAGAGAGAGAGAAACAGGAGAGAGAGAGAAACAGGAGAGAAACAGGTGAGAAACAGGAGAGAAACAGGAGAGAAACAGGAGAGAAACAGGAGTGAGAAACAGGAGAGAAACAGGAGAGAAACAGGAGAGAAACAGGAGTGAAACAGGAGAGAAACAGGAGAGAAACAGGAGAGAGAGAGAAACAGGAGAGAAACAGGAGGGAAACAGGAGAGAGAAACAGAAGAGAAACAGGAGAGAAACAGGAGAGAAACAGGAGAGAAACAGGAGAGAAACAGGAGAGAGAGAAACAGGAGAGAAACAGGAGAGAGAGAAACAGGAGAGAAACAGGAGAGAAACAGGAGAGAAACAGGAGTGAAACAGGAGAGAAACAGGAGAGAAACAGGAGAGAGTGAAACGGGAGAGAAACAGGAGAGAGAGAAACAGGAGAGAGAGAAACAGGAGAGAAACAGGAGAGAAACAGGAGAGAAAACAGGAGAGAAACAGGAGTGAGAAACAGGAGAGAAACAGGAGAGAAACAGGAGAGAAACAGGAGAGAAACAGTGGAGAAACAGGAGAGAAACAGGAGAGAAACAGGAGAGAAACAGGAGAGAGAGAGAAATGGGAGAGAAACAGGAGAGAAACAGGAGAGAGAGAGAAACAGGAGAGAGAAACAGGAGAGAGAAACAGGAGAGAGAGAAACAGGAGAGAGAGAGAAACAGGATAGAAACAGGAGAGAAACAGGAGAGAAACAGGAGAGAAACAGCAGAGAAACAGGAGAGAAACAGGAGAGAAACAGGAGAGAAACAGGAGAGAAACAGGAGTGAGAAACAGGAGAGAAACAGGAGAGAAACAGGAGAGAAACAGGAGTGAAACAGGAGAGAAACAGGAGAGAAACAGGAGAGAAACAGGAGAGAAACAGGAGTGAGAAACAGGAGAGAAACAGGAGAGAAACAGGAGAGAAACAGGAGAGAAACAGGAGTGAGAAACAGGAGAGAAACAGGAGAGAAACAGGAGAGAGAAACAGGAGAGAAACAGGAGAGAGAAACAGGAGAGAAACAGGAGAGAAACAGGAGAGAAACAGGAGAGAGAAACAGGAGAGAAACGGGAGAGAGAAACAGGAGAGAAACAGGAGAGAAACAGGAGAGAAACAGGAGAGAGAAACAGGAGAGAGAAACAGGAGAGAAACAGGAGAGAGAAACAGGAGAGAAACAGGAGAGAAACAGGAGAGAGAAACAGGAGAGAAACAGGAGAGAGAAACAGGAGAGAAACAGGAGTGAAACAGGAGAGAAACAGGAGTGAGAAACAGGAGAGAAACAGGAGAGAAACAGGAGAGAAACAGGAGAGAAACAGGAGAGAAACAGCAGAGAAACAGGAGAGAAACAGGAGAGAAACAGGAGAGAGAAACAGGAGAGAAACAGGAGTGAAACAGGAGTGAAACAGGAGTGAGAAACAGGAGAGAAACAGGAGAGAGAAACAGGAGAGAAACAGAAGAGAAACAGGAGAGAAACAGGAGTGAAACAGGAGAGAAACAGGAGTGAGAAACAGGAGAGAAACAGGAGAGAAACAGGAGAGAAACAGGAGAGAAACAGGAGTGAGAAACAGGAGAGAAACAGGAGAGAAACAGGAGAGAGAAACAGGAGAGAAACAGGAGAGAAACAGGAGAGAAACAGGAGAGAAACAGGAGAGAGAAACAGGAGTGAGAAACAGGAGAGAAACAGGAGAGAAACAGGAGAGAAACAGGAGAGAAACAGGAGAGAGAGAGAAACAGGAGAGAGAGAGAAACAGGAGAGAGAGAGAAACAGGAGAGAAACAGGAGAGAAACAGGTGAGAAACAGGAGAGAAACAGGAGAGAAACAGGAGAGAAACAGGAGTGAGAAACAGGAGAGAAACAGGAGAGAAACAGGAGAGAAACAGGAGTGAAACAGGAGAGAAACAGGAGAGAAACAGGAGAGAGAGAGAAACAGGAGAGAAACAGGAGAAAAACAGGAGAGAGAGAGAAACAGGAGAGAAACAGGAGGGAAACAGGAGAGAGAAACAGGAGAGAAACAGGAGAGAAACAGGAGAGAAACAGGAGAGAGAAACAGGAGAGAAACAGGAGAGAGAAACAGGAGAGAAACAGGAGAGAAACAGGAGAGAAACAGGAGAGAGAAACAGGAGAGAAACGGGAGAGAGAAACAGGAGAGAAACAGGAGAGAAACAGGAGAGAAACAGGAGAGAGAAACAGGAGAGAGAAACAGGAGAGAAACAGGAGAGAGAAACAGGAGAGAAACAGGAGAGAAACAGGAGAGAGAAACAGGAGAGAAACAGGAGAGAGAAACAGGAGAGAAACAGGAGTGAAACAGGAGAGAAACAGGAGTGAGAAACAGGAGAGAAACAGGAGAGAAACAGGAGAGAAACAGGAGAGAAACAGGAGAGAAACAGCAGAGAAACAGGAGAGAAACAGGAGAGAAACAGGAGAGAAACAGGAGTGAAACAGGAGTGAAACAGGAGTGAAACAGGAGTGAGAAACAGGAGAGAAACAGGAGAGAAACAGGAGAGAGAAACAGGAGAGAAACAGAAGAGAAACAGGAGAGAAACAGGAGTGAAACAGGAGAGAAACAGGAGTGAGAAACAGGAGAGAAACAGGAGAGAAACAGGAGAGAAACAGGAGAGAAACAGGAGTGAGAAACAGGAGAGAAACAGGAGAGAAACAGGAGAGAAAACAGGAGAGAAACAGGAGAGAAACAGGAGAGAAACAGGAGAGAAACAGGAGAGAGAAACAGGAGTGAGAAACAGGAGAGAAACAGGAGAGAAACAGGAGAGAAACAGGAGAGAAACAGGAGAGAGAGAGAAACAGGAGAGAGAGAGAAACAGGAGAGAGAGAGAAACAGGAGAGAAACAGGTGAGAAACAGGAGAGAAACAGGAGAGAAACAGGAGAGAAACAGGAGTGAGAAACAGGAGAGAAACAGGAGAGAAACAGGAGAGAAACAGGAGTGAAACAGGAGAGAAACAGGAGAGAAACAGGAGAGAGAGAGAAACAGGAGAGAAACAGGAGAAAAACAGGAGAGAGAGAGAAACAGGAGAGAAACAGGAGGGAAACAGGAGAGAGAAACAGGAGAGAAACAGGAGAGAAACAGGAGAGAAACAGGAGAGAAACAGGAGAGAAACAGGAGAGAGAGAAACGAGAGAAACAGGAGAGAGAGAAACAGGAGAGAAACAGGAGAGAAACAGGAGAGAAACAGGAGTGAAACAGGAGAGAAACAGGAGAGAAACAGGAGAGAGTGAAACGGGAGAGAAACAGGAGAGAGAGAAACAGGAGAGAGAGAAACAGGAGAGAAACAGGAGAGAAACAGGAGAGAAACAGGAGAGAAACAGGAGTGAGAAACAGGAGAGAAACAGGAGAGAAACAGGAGAGAAACAGTGGAGAAACAGGAGAGAAACAGGAGAGAAACAGGAGAGAAACAGGAGAGAGAGAGAAATGGGAGAGAAACAGGAGAGAAACAGGAGAGAGGGAGAAACAGGAGAGAAACAGGAGAGAAACAGGAGAAAAACAGGAGAGAGAAACAGGAGAGAAACAGGAGAGAAACAGGAGAGAAACAGGAGAGAAACAGTGGAGAAACAGGAGTGAGAAACAGGAGAGAAACAGGAGAGAAACACGAGAGAAACAGGAGAGAAACAGGAGAGAAACAGTGGAGAAACAGGAGAGAAACAGGAGAGAAACAGGAGAGAAACAGGAGAGAAACAGGAGGGAAACAGGAGAGAAACAGGAGAGAAACAGGAGAGAAACAGGAGAGAGTGAAACGGGAGAGAAACAGGAGAGAGAGAAACAGGAGAGAGAGAAACAGGAGAGAAACAGGAGAGAAACAGGAGAGAAACAGGAGAGAAACAGGAGAGAAACAGGAGAGAAACAGGAGAGAAACAGGAGAGAAACAGGAGAGAGAAACAGGAGAGAAACAGCAGAGAAACAGGAGAGAAACAGGAGAGAAACAGGAGAGAAACAGGAGAGAGAAACAGGAGAGAGAAACAGGAGAGAAACAGGAGAGAAACAGGAGAGAAACAGGAGGGAAACAGGAGAGAGAGAAACAGGAGAGAAACAGGAGAGAAACAGGAGAGAGAAACAGGAGAGAAACAGGAGAGAAACAGGAGAGAAACAGGAGAGAGAAACAGGAGAGAAACAGGAGAGAAACAGGAGAGAAACAGGAGGGA
>NW_024609612.1:27500-32500 GCF_018296145.1 Oncorhynchus tshawytscha | reverse complement strand
CACACCCCTCCTCTCTCTCTCTCTCTCTCTCTCTCTCCAAAATCCCCAAAGATAGTGGTGCCCCCCGCCCCCAGTGGTGTGGCTAACTAATGACAAGAAGCACAAAGTGATCCAAATCACCTTCATAGACGCCATTTTGACTTCTTCTTCTTCTTCTCCTTCTCTTCTTCTTCTTCTTCTTCTTCTTCTTCTTCTTCTTCTTCTTCTTCTTCTTCTTCTTCTTTCTTCTTCTTCTTCTTCTTCTCCTTCTTCTTCTTCCTTCTTCTTCTTCTTCTTCTTCTTCTTCTTCTTCCTTCTTCTTCTTCTTCTCCTTCTCCTTCTTCTTCTCTTCTTCTCCTTCTTCTTCTCCTTCTTCTTCTTCTTCTTCTTCTCCTTCTTCTTCTTCTTCTTCTTCTTCTCCTTCTTCTTCTTCTTCTTCTTCTTCTTCTTCTTCTTCTTCTTCTCTCTTCTTCTTCTTCTTCTTCTTCTCCTTCTTAGTGCTCGTCTTCCATTAGACATTCGTTCTTCAGTGGGGAGAATAAACTGAAGCCTATTGTTTTATTTCCTCCTCCTCCTCCTCCTCCTCCTCCTCCTCCTCCTCTATATGTGTTCTGCGCTGTGACAATGCATGAATTAGGCCTTTTTACTGATACACTGACCAGTATGCAGGGAAACTGTCCCTAGTGACTGATCTAAGGTCAGTTATATATCCCCCCTCCTCTAATGGTAAAGGATAGGACCCGGGGGAGGCTAAACTGATCCTAGATCTGTGGTTAAGGAGCAGGTTCTAGCCTTAGTGCCATTTCTCCCATACCGGCCGCCTGTATGAGATTTGTATATTAATCACTTAATAAAAAATGACTAAATAAGTCTAGATATCAATATCGATTTTGAAATATTCATGATATTTAAACATTTAGATTTTAGTGACAAACAAACAACAACAACAACAACAAAAAGAGAATAAAAAGGTGTAGTTTTTAGTCTGTCTGAGAGGGACTTGTTGTTGTTTTGGATACTCTCTGTGTGTGTGTGTGTGTGTGTGCATGCGTGTGTGTGTGTGTGTGTGTGTGTGTGTGTGTGTCTGAACGTAGTGTGCGGATGCTACAATGTAGTTGTAGCTGCCTGGTTGGAAGGAACCAAAACGGAACAGAAAGATATATATGGTATAGCTACGGAAATCTACTGAACAAAGTGTTGTTATTACTCTCTGTTGTAAAATAGTTAGCGCTAGAAAATTATCCTTCACTTACACATTTGTAGACCTTAATAAAGTTGTTTCGTATGCAACTCTAAAGAAAACCCTTACTATGGTTCGCCTCGTGTGCTCGATATGGGTCAACCCTGTGGAATTAGCATTACTAGAACGGACATTCTAGAACCACTAGACATTCTGCAACCACTAGACATTCTAGAACCACTAGACATTCTGCAACCACTAGACATTCTAGAACCACTAGACATTCTGCAACCACTAGACATTCTAGAACCACTAGACATTCTGCAACCACTAGACATTCTACAACCACTAGACATTCTGCAACCACTAGACATTCTACAACCACTAGACATTCTAGAACCACTAGACATTCTGCAACCACTAGACATTCTAGAACCACTAGACATTCTGCAACCACTAGACATTCTAGAACCACTAGACATTCTGCAACCACTAGACATTCTACAACCACTAGACATTCTACAACCACTAGACATTCTACAACCACTAGACATTCTACAACCACTAGACATTCTAGAACCACTAGACATTCTGCAACCACTAGACATTCTAGAACCACTAGACATTCTGCAACCACTAGACATTCTACAACCACTAGACATTCTACAACCACTAGAACGGACATTCTAGAACCACTAGACATTCTGCAACCACTAGACATTCTACAACCACTAGACATTCTGCAACCACTAGACATTCTGCAACCACTAGACATTCTGCAACCACTAGACATTCTAGAACCACTAGACATTCTGCAACCACTAGACATTCTACAACCACTAGACATTCTACAACCACTAGAAGGGACATTCTAGAACCACTAGACATTCTGCAACCACTAGACATTCTAGAACCACTAGACATTCTGCAACCACTAGACATTCTACAACCACTAGACATTCTGCAACCACTAGACATTCTAGAACCACTAGACATTCTGCAACCACTAGACATTCTGCAACCACTAGACATTCTAGAACCACTAGACATTCTGCAACCACTAGACATTCTAGAACCACTAGACATTCTGCAACCACTAGACATTCTAGAACCACTAGACATTCTACAACCACTAGACATTCTGCAACCACTAGACATTCTAAAACCACGAGACATTCTAAAACCACGAGACATTCTACAACCACTAGACATTCTAGAACCACTAGAAGAGACATTCTACAACCACTAGAAGGGACATTCTAGAACCACGAGAAGGGACATTCTAGAACCACTAGATGGGACATTCTAGAACCACTAGAATGGTATGGGATGGCTACAGTCCAGTGTACAGATTTCACACTCTGCTTCTCAAATGGCACCGTTTCTCTGCAACGGCAGCCAGCGCGCTACATGGGGAACAGGGTGTCATTCGGGATGCAGGCCCTGTCTTTGTCCGTTCTACTAAACTCTAACTCTGTAGTGGAACCCATCCTTAACATTCTCTCTCTCTCTCTTGATTCTGAGGCATTAGATCCTGAAACTCACCAGCTGCCAAAATAAGGTGCCTTTAGGTTTATACCTGAACACTCCCCTACTGACCACACGTCACTATAGCACTCCCCTACTGACCACACGTCACTAACACTCCCTTACTGACCACCCGTCACTATAACACTCCCCTACTGACTGACCACACGTCACTATAACACTCCCCTACTGACCACACATCACTAACATTCCCCTACTGACCACACGTCACTAACACTCCCCTACTGACAACACGTCACTATAACACTCCCCTACTGACCACGCATCACTATAACACTCCCTACTGACCACACGTCACTATAACACTCCCCTACTGACCACACATCACTATAACACTCCCCTACTGACCACACGTCACTATAACACTCCCTACTGACCACACGTCACTATAACACTCCCCTACTGACCACACGTCACTATAACACTCCCCTACTGACCACACGTCACTATAACACTCCCCTACTGACCACACGTCACTATAACACTCCCCTACTGACCACACGTCACTAACACTCCCCTACTGACCACACGTCACTATAACACTCCCCTACTGACCACACGTCACTAACACTCCCCTACTGACCACACGTCACTATAACACTCCCCTACTGACTGACCACACCTCACTAACACTCCCCTACTGACCACACGTCACTATAACACTCCCCTACTGACAACACGTCACTATAACACTCCCCTACTGACCACGCATCACTATAACACTCCCTACTGACCACACGTCACTATAACACTCCCTACTGACCACACATCACTATAACACTCCCCTACTGACCACACATCACTATAACACTCCCCTACTGACCACACGTCACTATAACACTCCCTACTGACCACACGTCACTATAACACTCCCCTACTGACCACACGTCACTATAACACTCCCTTACTGACTGACCACACGTCACTATAACACTCCCCTACTGACCACACGTCACTATAACACTCCCTACTGACCACACGTCACTATAACACTCCCCTACTGACCACACCTCACTAACACTCCCTTACTGTCCACACGTCACTATAACACTCCCCTACTGACCACACGTCACTATAACACTCCCCTACTGACCACACGTCACTATAACACTCCCCTACTGACCACACGTCACTATAACACTCCCCTACTGACCACACGTCTATAACACTCCCCTACTGACCACACGTCACTATAACACTCCCCTACTGACCACACGTCACTATAACACTCCCCTACGGACCACACCTCACTAACACTCCCTTACTGTCCACACGTCACTATAACACTCCCCTACGGACTGACCACACGTCACTATAACACTCCCCTACAGACCACACGTCACTATAACACTCCCTTACTGCCCACACATCACTAACACTCCCCTACTGACCACACGTCACTATAACACTCCCTTACTGACCACGCATCACTATAACACTCCCTTAATGACCACGCATCACTAAAACACTCCCCTACTGACCACACGTCACTAACACTCCCCTACTGACCACACATCACTTAAACAAGTGCCACTGATGTACACAGACACAAAATGGCTGCCCCTAGCTAGAGCCCGAATGGAGGTTCTTTCCTGGAGCCAAACCAACCTGGCTACACCCACCATGACCTCCAGGCTTGGGTCAATAGGTCAACATATCATCATGACATAATCCAATTGGACAATGAACAGGAAGTGAGTTAGGTCGGGACAACCAATTGGAAATACAGACTTTTAGAGCAGAATTTGCATATTAGCAGCAACTTATAAAAAGTCAGAGTCAGACAGGCTACTTAATCAAGGCTACTTTATCTCTTTAATTGAAAACTATCACTCGATCATCATGAAATATGTCCGATATCTCTTTAATTGAAAACTATCACTCGATCATCATGAAATGTGTCAGATATCTCTTTAATTTAAAACTATCACTCGATCATCATGAAATATGTCAGATATCTCTTTAATTGAAAACTATCACTCGATCATCATGAAATATGTCCGATATCTCTTTAATTGAAAACTATCACTCGATCATCATGAAATATGTCCGATATCTCTTTAATTGAAAACTATCACTCGATCATCATGAAATATGTCCAATATCTCTTTAATTGAAAACTATCACTCGATCATCATGAAATATGTCCGATATCTCTTTAATTCCAAACTATCACTCGATCATCATGAAATATGTCCGATATCTCTTTAATTGAAAACTATCACTCGATCATCATGAAATATGTCCGATATCTCTTTAATTCCAAACTATCACTCGATCATCATGAAATATG
>NW_024609612.1:10000-22500 GCF_018296145.1 Oncorhynchus tshawytscha | reverse complement strand
GTAGCCTTCACCAAAGCCTGAGTCTAAAGCCTGTTTTAAACTAAAGATACATTTTCCTCACACTTATATCAGTGTAACAAAAACGAATAATTAAAATACAAAATAACAGAAAATATTTTTTAAAAACTTCAATATTGTGGAAAGGGGGACGATTTAAAAACAATGTCAAAATGGAGAGAAAAAAATTACTTTTTTAAAGAAAAATGTGTATTTTTTTTTTTTTTTAATTCAAATTTTCTAGTTGTGTCAAAAAACAAAACCTTGCTTCTTCTTCTCTCTGTCTCTGTTTTGTGGCGTCTTCTTCTTCTTCTTCTTCTCTCTCTGTTTTGTGACGTCTTCTTCTTCTTAATATTTTAATGTATTTTTTCTGCCAATTTGCCAAAGATATCACGTCACTGAATTGCTCTTTTTTCTTTTTTTTTAGAATATTTTTTTTAAATTTTTTTAAATTTAAATTTTGTTCTGTAAAACCAGAATTAAATAAAGTGACTTTGATATTATGCTTATTTTTTTTATATAACTGTTGTTATTGTTAATAATAATGATTATAATATTATTTTTTAGTTTTATGGGGTTGATTTGTTCTGTGAAAATGTTGACTTGCAGTTCGCTGGGTGCATCTATTGTCACAATCAGTCTATGGTCCTAAATAACACCTTTAAAATTCTCTTTTATATAATAGTGTACTTCTATTGAAAAGTAGTGCACTACAGAAAGGAATAAGGTGTGATTTATGTCAGATTCTAATATGTGCATCTGTCCTCCTGTTCAACAGAGTGTGTGTGTGTGTGTCGTGGATTTATGTACCGTGAAGAAACAAAGTCATTATTTGTAAATATTTGCCATAATTTTATTGGGTTCTTCAGAATAAAAGTTTGTTTTTTAAACAATTCAAATGTTCTGGGTCCATGTTGTCCTTTCATCTACCAACACACACACACACGCACACACACACACACGCACACGCGCGCACGCACACACACACACACAGAGAGAGAGAGAGAGAGAGAGAGAGAGAGAGAGAGAGAGAGAGAGAGAGAGAGAGAGAGAGAGAGAGAGAGAGACAGAGACAGAGAGAGAGAGAGCGTGAGAGACAGAGAGAGAGAGAGACAGAGAGAGAGAGACAGAGAGAGAGAGACAGAGAGAGAGACAGAAAGAGAGACAGAGAACCCCCACCTGGGACAGCAGGTGCGTAACATGTCCAGTCAATCAGTGACATTAATCAATTAACTACCAGGGAGGCTAGAGCACTGCTGGGACCCACACATCCCCACACGCCCCCGCCAGGGACAATGGCGCCTCCCGGCACAGCTCAGTTGGCTGGTGGCCCAGTCCAAGAAGGGGTTGTAGCGGGGGGAGGGTGATAATAGGACACAAGCGGCGACATGAAGACAACACGATACACGGTGAACAGCACTTAGCTGGACACACACACACACACACACACACACACACACACACACACACACACACACACACACACACACACACACACACACACACGCTGGCCTGCACACACACACACACACACACACACACACATACGCTGGCCTGCACACACACATACCTGGCCTGCACACACACAGCTTGAAACACTTGCTAAACTGCCCAGGGTTTGGGTGAGTGCCCAGGACACCAGAACCGTGTGTGTGTGTGTCTTTGCCAACCAACATCCCCCAGGGTGCGGGCCAAGGCCTGGGAATAGCTTTGTAGGACCAGCTGAGAAAGGTCTCTGTGTGTCTCTCTGTTCTTAATTTAGCCACATCTATATCTTTATAAAGCTCAACTTCTAAAAGTTCTGTCTCTCTCTCTCTTTATTCTATCCCATCTCTCTCTCTCTCTCTCTCTCTCTCTCTCTCTCTCTCTCTCTCTCTCTCTCTGTCTCTCTCTCTCTCTCTCTCTCTCTCTCTCTCTCTCTCTCTCTCTCTCTCTCTCTCTCTCTCTCTCTCTCTCTCTCTCTCTCTCTCTCTCTCTCTCTCTCTCTCTCTCTCTCTCTCTCTCTCTCTCTCTCTCTCTCTTTTATTCTATCCCATCTCTATCTCTCTCTCTCTCCGTCTTTCTCTCTCTCTCCGTCTCTCTCTCACTCTCTCGCTCTCGCTCTCGCTCTCGCTCTCTCTCTCTCTCTCTCAAGCTAAGTTATGTATTATTCAACCCCACCACCATCCATCCACACCCCCCTCCTCTGAGAGACACCCTATCACATCACACAGGGGTTAGAGGTCAAACTGAGCCACTTAGTTAGCCAATCAAATCCATGGCCTTGGAGCACCCCTCTTTACCTCTCTCCTTCCTCCCTTCCCTCTCTTGTCTCCCCTCCTTCTTACGCCCCAATTACATAACATTAATCTGACACCCCATCTCTAATTCTTTTCTATCTGCGCTCCTTCTGAGAGGCGAGAGGAGGAGGGAGAACCGAGAGGGAGAAGGGAGAACAGAGAGGGAGGAGGGAGAACAGAGAGGGAGGAGGGAGAACAGAGAGGGAGAACAGAGAGGGAGGAGGGAGAACAGAGAGGGAGGAGGGAGAACAGAGAGGGAGGAGGGAGGACAGAGAGGGAGGAGGGAGAACAGAGGTAGGAGGGAGAACAGAGAGGGAGAACAGAGAGGGAGGAGGGAGAACAGAGAGGGAGAACAGAGAGGGAGGAGGGAGAACAGAGAGGGAGAACAGAGAGGGAGGAGGGAGAACAGAGAGGGAGGAGGGAGAACAGAGAGGGAGAACAGAGAGGGAGGAGGGAGAACAGAGAGGGAGGGAGGGAGGAGGGAGAACAGAGGGAGGAGGGAGAACAGAGGGAGGAGGGAGAACAGAGGGAGGAGGGAGAACAGAGAGGGAGAAGGGAGAACAGAGAGGGAGGAGGGAGAACAGAGAGGGAGGAGGGAGACAGAGAGGGAGAACAGAGAGGGAGAACAGAGAGGGAGGAGGGAGAACAGAGAGGGAGAACAGAGAGGGAGGAGGGAGAACAGAGAGGGAGGAGGGAGAACAGAGAGGGAGAACAGAGAGGGAGAACAGAGAGGGAGGAGGGAGAACAGAGAGGAGGGAGGAGAGGGAGAACAGAGAGGGAGAACAGAGAGGAGGAGGGAGAACAGAGAGGGAGAACAGAGAGGGAGGAGGAGGGAGAACAGAGAGGGAGGAGGGAGAACAGAGAGGGAGGAGGGAGAACAGAGAGGGAGAACAGAGAGGGAGAAGGAGGGAGAACAGAGAGGGAGAACAGAGAGGGAGGAGGGAGAACAGAGAGGGAGGAGGGAGAACAGAGAGGGAGGAGGGAGAACAGAGGGAGGAGGGAGAACAGAGGGAGGAGGGAGAACAGAGGGAGGAGGAGGGAGACCAGGAGGGAGAACAGAGAGGGAGGAGGGAGAGACAGAGAGGGAGAGGGGGAGAACAGAGAGGGAGGAGGGAGAACAGAGGGAGGAGGGAGAACAGAGAGGGAGAACAAAGGGAGGAGGGAGAACAGAGAGGGAGGAGGGAGAACAGAGGGAGGAGGGAGAACAGAGAGGGGAGGGAGAACAGAGGGAGGAGGGAGAACAGAGAGGGAGGAGAGGGAGAACAGAGAGGAGAACAAAGGGAGGAGGGAGAACAGAGAGGGAGAACAGGAGGAGAGAACAGAGGGGAGGAGGGAGAACAGAGGGAGGAGGGAGAACAGAGAGGGAGAACAGAGAGGGAGGAGGGAGAACAGAGGAGGAGGGAGAACAGAGAGGGAGAACAGAGAGGGAGGAGGGAGAACAGAGAGGGAGAACAGAGAGGGAGAACAGAGAGGGAGAACAGAGAGGGAGAACAGAGAGGGAGAACAGAGAGGAGGAGGGAGAACAGAGAGGGAGAACAGAGAGGGAGAACAGAGAGGGAGGAGGGAGAACAGAGAGGGAGAACAGAGAGGGAGAACAGAGAGGGAGAAGGAGAACAGAGATGGAGGAGGGAGAACAGAGAGGGAGAACAGAGGGGGAGAACAGAGAGGGAGGAGGGAGGGAGAACAGAGAGGGAGAACAGAGAGGGAGAACAGAGAGGGAGGAGGGAGAACAGAGAGGGAGGAGGGAGAACAGAGAGGGAGAACAGAGAGGGAGGAGGTAGAACAGAGGAAAGGGGAGAGAAAACAGCGGTTGTTAAAAACAGGGCAAAAAGTCATCCAAATTAGCGTCAGTCACTGCTGGTGTTTTTTTGGCACTGCGGAGCTCCCGAGGGGAGAGGTGATGCTGGGGCATCTGGGTAATTGGGTTGGTTGATTAGTGAAGAGAGAGAGATGAGGAAGAGACTGTACAGAGCCATAATATGACATTTTAAATGTCTCTATTGCTTTTGGAACTTTTGTCGTGTTTGTTTCTGTTCATTTGTAGTTTATAGTTTTATTTATTTATTTATTGTTTTCACTTTGGAGAGAGGTGGAGGGAGGGAGGATGAGAGAGGTGGAGGGATGGAGGATGAGAGAGGGAGGAGGATGAGGGATGGAGGATGAGAGAGAGGTGGAGGGAGGGAGGATGAGAGGTGGAGAGGAGGAGGTGGAGGGAGGAGGAGAGAGAGGTGGAGGGAGGGAGGATGAGAGAGGTGGAGGGAGGGAGGGAGGATGAGAGAGAGGTGGAGGGAGGGGAGGATGAGAGAGGAGGTGGAGGGAGGGAGGAGAGATGAGAGAGGTGGAGGGAGGGAGGATGAGAGAGAGGTGGAGGGAGGGAGGATGAGAGAGAGGTGGAGGGGGAGGATGAGAGAGAGGATGAGGAGGTGGAGGAGGAGGAGAGAGAGGTGGAGGGAGGAGGAGGATCAGAGAGGTGGAGGGGAGGGAGGATGAGAGAGAGGTGGAGGGAGGGAGGATGAGAGAGAGGTGGAGGGAGGAGGATGAGAGAGAGGTGGAGGGAGGGAGGATGAGAGAGAGGTGGAGGGAGGGAGGATGAGAGAGAGGTGGAGGGAGGGAGGATGAGAGAGAGGTGGAGGGAGGGAGGATGAGAGAGAGTGGAGGGAGGGAGGATGAGAGAGAGGTGGAGGGAGGATGAGAGAGAGGTGGAGGGAGGGAGGATGAGAGAGAGGTGGAGGGAGGGAGGATGAGAGAGAGGTGGAGGGAGGGAGGATGAGAGAGAGTGGAGGGAGGGAGGATGAGAGAGAGGTGGAGGGGGAGGATGAGAGAGAGGTGGAGGGAGGAGGATGAGAGAGAGGTGGAGGGAGGGAGGATGAGAGAGAGGTGGAGGGAGGGAGGATGAGAGAGGTGGAGGGAGGAGGTGATGAGAGAGAGGTGGAGGGAGGGAGGATGAGAGAGGGAGGAGGAGGGAGGGAGGATGAGAGAGAGGTGGAGGGAGGGAGGATGAGAGAGAGGTGGAGGGAGGGAGGATGAGAGAGAGGTGGAGGGAGGGAGGATGAGAGAGAGGTGGAGGGAGGGAGGATGAGAGAGAGGAGGATGGAGGGAGGGGAGGATGAGAGAGAGGTGGAGGGAGGGAGGAGGTGAGAGAGAGGTGGAGGGATGGAGGAGGATGAGAGAGGTGGAGGGATGGAGGATGAGAGAGGTGGAGGGAGGGAGGATGAGAGAGAGAGGTGGAGGGAGGGAGGATGAGAGAGGTGGAGGGATGGGAGGATGAGAGAGAGGTGGAGGGAGGGAGGATGAGAGAGAGGTGGAGGGAGGGAGGATGAGAGAGAGGTGGAGGGAGGGAGGATGAGAGAGAGGTGGAGGGAGGGAGGATGAGAGAGAGGTGGAGGGAGGGAGGATGAGAGAGAGGTGGAGGGAGGGAGGATGAGAGAGAGGTGGAGGGAGGGAGGATGAGAGAGAGGGGAGGGAGGGAGGGGATAGGATGAGAGAGAGGTGGAGGGAGGGAGGATGAGAGAGAGGTGGAGGGAGGGAGGATGAGAGAGAGGTGGAGGGAGGGAGGATGAGAGAGAGGTGGAGGGAGG
Source organism: Oncorhynchus tshawytscha (assembly GCF_018296145.1). Classification (NCBI taxonomy): domain Eukaryota; kingdom Metazoa; phylum Chordata; class Actinopteri; order Salmoniformes; family Salmonidae; genus Oncorhynchus; species Oncorhynchus tshawytscha. The sequence continues at coordinate 16,646 of NW_024609612.1, read as the reverse complement.
GAGGATGAGAGAGAGGTGGAGGGAGGAGGATGAGAGAGAGGTGGAGGGAGGGAGGGAGAGAGAGGTGGAGGGAGGGAGGATGAGAGAGAGGTGGAGGGAGGAGGATGAGAGAGAGGTGGAGGGGAGGATGAGAGAGAGGTGGAGGGAGGGAGGATGAGAGAGAGGTGGAGGGAGGATGAGAGAGAGGTGGAGGGAGGATAAGAGAGAGGGGAGGGAGGAGGATGAGAGAGAGGTGGAGGGAGGAGGATGAGAGAGAGGTGGAGGGAGGAGGATGAGAGAGAGGTGGAGGGAGGAGGATGAGAGAGAGATGGAGGGAGGATGAGATGAGAGAGGTGGAGGGAGGGAGGATGAGAGAGGTGGAGGGAGGGAGGATGAGAGAGAGGAGGTGGAGGGAGGGAGGATGAGAGAGAGGTGGAGGGAGGGAGGATGAGAGAGAGGTGGAGGGAGGGAGGATGAGAGAGAGGTGGAGGGAGGGAGGAGGATGAGAGAGGTGGAGGTGGAGGGAGGGAGGATGGAGGATGAGAGAGGTGGAGGGATGGAGGATGAGAGAGAGGTGGAGGGATGGAGGATGAGAGAGAGGTGTAGGGATGGAGGATGAGAGAGAGGTGTAGGTAGGGAGGATGAGAGAGGTGGAGGGAGGGAGGATGAGAGAGGTGGAGGGACGGAGGATGAGAGAGGTGGAGGGATGGAGGATGGAGAGAGAGGTGGAGGGATGGAGGATGAGAGAGAGGAGGGATGGAGGATGAGAGAGGTGGAGGGATGGAGGATGAGAGAGGTGGAGGGATGGAGGATGAGAGAGAGGTGGAGGGATGGAGGATGAGAGAGAGGTGGTGGAGGGATGAGAGAGAGGATGAGAGAGGTGGAGGGATGGAGGATGAGAGAGGTGGAGGGATGGAGGATGAGAGAGAGGTGTAGGGATGGAGGATGAGAGAGAGATGGAGGGATGGAGGATGAGAGAGAGGTGGAGGGAGGTGGAGGATGAGAGAGAGGTGGAGGGAGGGAGGATGAGAGAGAGGTGGATGGAGGGAGGATGAGAGAGGTGGATGGAGGGTGGATGAGAGAGAGGTGGAGGGAAGGTGGATGAGAGAGATGTGGAGGGAGGGAGGATGAGAGAGGTGGAGGGATGGAGGATGAGAGAGAGGTGGAGGGAGGAGGAAGAGAGGTGGAGAGGATGGAGGATGAGAGAGGTGGAGGGAGGAGGATGAGAGAGAGGTGGAGGGATGGAGGATGAGAGAGAGGTGGAGGGAGGGAGGATGAGAGAGGTGGTGGAGGGATGGAGGATGAGAGAGAGTTATCTAGTCAGGGTAATGTTGTATATGACTCCAGGTAGTTAGCTAGTCTAGTCAGAGTAATGTTGTATATGACTCCAGGTAGTTATCTAGTCTAGTCAGAGTAATGGTTTATATGACTCCAGGTAGTTATCTAGTCTAGTCAGAGTAATGTTGTATATGACTCCAGGTAGTTATCTAGTCAGAGTAATGTTGTATAATGTTTATATGACTCCAGGTAGTTATCTAGTCTAGTCAGAGTAATGTTGTATATGACTCCAGGTAGTTATCTAGTCTAGTCAGAGTAATGTTGTATATGACTCCAGGTAGTTATCTAGTCAGAGTAATGTTGTATATGACTCCAGGTAGTTATCTAGTCAGGGTAATGTTGTATATGACTCCAGGTAGTTATCTAGTCTAGTCAGAGTAATGTTGTATATGACTCCAGGTAGTTATCTAGTCTAGTCAGAGTAATGTTGTATATGACTCCAGGTAGTTATCTAGTCAGAGTAATGTTGTATATGACTCCAGGTAGTTATCTAGCCAGGGTAATGTTGTATATGACTCCAGGTAGTTATCTAGTCAGAGTAATGTTGTATATGACTCCAGGTAGTTATCTAGTCAGTCAGTAATGTTGTATATGACTCCAGGTAGTTATCTAGTCAGGGTAATGTTGTATATGACTCCAGGTAGTTATCTAGTCAGAGTAATGTTGTATATGACTCCAGGTAGTTATCTAGTCAGGGTAATGTTGTATATGACTCCAGGTAGTTATCTAGTCTAGTCAGGGTAATGTTGTATATGACTCCAGGTAGTTATCTAGTCAGAGTAATGTTGTATATGACTCCAGGTAGTTATCTAGTCAGGGTAATGTTGTATATGACTCCAGGTAGTTATCTAGTCAGGGTAATGTTGTATATGACTCCAGGTAGTTATCTAGTCTAGTCAGAGTAATGTTGTATATGACTCCAGGTAGTTATCTAGTCAGAGTAATGTTGTATATGACTCCAGGTAGTTATCTAGTCAGGGTAATGTTGTATATGACTCCAGGTAGTTATCTAGTCAGAGTAATGTTGTATATGACTCCAGGTAGTTATCTAGTCAGAGTAATGTTGTAAATGACTCCAGGTAGTTATCTAGTCCGAGTAATGTTGTATATGACTCCAGGTAGTTATCTAGTCAGAGTAATGTTGTATATGACTCCAGGTAGTTATCTAGTCAGAGTAATGTTGTATATGCCTCCAGGTAGTTATCTAGTCAGGGTAATGTTGTATATGACTCCAGGTAGTTATCTAGTCAGGGTAATGTTGTATATGACTCCAGGTAGTTATCTAGTCAGGGTAATGTTGTATATGACTCCAGGTAGTTATCTATTCTAGTCAGAGTAATGTTGTATATGACTCCAGGTAGTTATCTAGTCAGAGTAATGTTGTATATGACTCCAGGTAGTTATCTAGTCTAGTCAGAGTAATGTTGTATATGACTCCAGGTAGTTATCTAGTCAGAGTAATGTTGTTTATGACTCCAGGTAGTTATCTAGTCAGGGTAATGTTGTATATGACTCCAGGTAGTTATCTAGTCAGGGTAATGTTGTATATGACTCCAGGTAGTTATCTAGTCAGGGTAATGGTGTATATGACTCCAGGTAGTTATCTAGTCAGGGTAATGTTGTATATGACTCCAGGTAGTTATCTAGTCAGGGTAATGTTGTATATGACTCCAGGTAGTTATCTAGTCAGGGTAATGTTGTATATGACTCCAGGTAGTTATCTAGTCAGAGTAATGTTGTATATGACTCCAGGTAGTTATCTAGTCAGGTAATGTTGTATATGACTCCAGGTAGTTATCTAGTCAGGGTAATGTTGTATATGACTCCAGGTAGTTATCTAGTCTAGTCAGAGTAATGTTGTATATGACTCCAGGTAGTTATCTAGTCAGAGTAATGTTGTATATGACTCCAGGTAGTTATCTAGTCAGAGTAATGTTGTATATGACTCCAGGTAGTTATCTAGTCAGAGTAATGTTGTATATGACTCCAGGTAGTTATCTAGTCTAGTCAGAGTAATGTTGTATATGACTCCAGGTAGTTATCTAGTCTAGTCAGAGTAATGTTGTATATGACTCCAGGTAGTTATCTAGTCAGAGTAATGTTGTATATGACTCCAGGTAGTTATCTAGTCAGGGTAATGTTGTATATGACTCCAGGTAGTTATCTAGTCAGAGTAATGTTGTATATGACTCCAGGTAGTTATCTAGTCAGGGTAATGTTGTATATGACTCCAGGTAGTTATCTAGTCTAGTCAGGGTAATGTTGTATATGACTCCAGGTAGTTATCTAGTCAGTCAGTAATGTTGTATATGACTCCAGGTAGTTATCTAGTCAGGGTAATGTTGTATATGACTCCAGGTAGTTATCTAGTCAGGGTAATGTTGTATATGACTCCAGGTAGTTATCTAGTCAGAGTAATGTTGTATATGACTCCAGGTAGTTATCTAGTCGGAGTAATGTTGTATATGACTCCAGGTAGTTATCTGGTCAGAGTAATGTTGTATATGACTCCAGGTAGTTATCTAGTCTAGTCAGAGTAATGTTTTATATGACTCCAGGTAGTTATCTAGTCTAGTCAGAGTAATGTTGTATATGACTCCAGGTAGTTATCTAGTCAGAGTAATGTTGTATATGACTCCAGGTAGTTATCTAGTCAGGGTAATGTTGTATATGACTCCAGGTAGTTATCTAGTCAGAGTAATGTTGTATATGACTCCAGGTAGTTATCTAGTCAGAGTAATGTTGTATATGACTCCAGGTAGTTATCTAGTCAGAGTAATGTTGTATATGACTCCAGGTAGTTATCTAGTCAGAGTAATGTTGTATATGACTCCAGGTAGTTATCTAGTCAGAGTAATGTTGTATATGACTCCAGGTAGTTATCTAGTCAGAGTAATGTTGTATATGACTCCAGGTAGTTATCTAGTCAGAGTAATGTTTTATATGACTCCAGGTAGTTATCTAGTCAGAGTAATGTTGTATATGACTCCAGGTAGTTATCTAGTCTAGTCAGAGTAATGTTGTATATGACTCCAGGTAGTTATCTAGTCAGAGTAATGTTGTATATGACTCCAGGTAGTTATCTAGTCAGGGTAATGTTGTATATGACTCCAGGTAGTTATCTAGTCTAGTCAGAGTAATGTTGTATATGACTCCAGGTAGTTATCTAGTCAGTGTAATGTTGTATATGACTCCAGGTAGTTATCTAGTCAGGTAATGTTGTATATGACTCCAGGTAGTTATCTAGTCAGAGTAATGTTGTATATGACTCCAGGTAGTTATCTAGTCAGAGTAATGTTGTATATGACTCCAGGTAGTTATCTAGTCAGAGTAATGTTGTATATGACTCCAGGTAGTTATCTAGTCTAGTCAGGGTAATGTTGTATATGACTCCAGGTAGTTATCTAGTCTAGTCAGAGTAATGTTGTATATGACTCCAGGTAGTTATCTAGTCAGAGTAATGTTGTATATGACTCCAGGTAGTTATCTAGTCTAGTCAGAGTAATGTTGTATATGACTCCAGGTAGTTATCTAGTCAGGGTAATGTTTTATATGACTCCAGGTAGTTATCTAGTCTAGTCAGAGTAATGTTTTATATGACTCCAGGTAGTTATCTAGTCAGAGTAATGTTTTATATGACTCCAGGTAGTTATCTAGTCTAGTCAGAGTAATGTTGTATATGACTCCAGGTAGTTATCTAGTCAGAGTAATGTTTTATATGACTCCAGGTAGTTATCTAGTCTAGTCAGAGTAATGTTGTATATGACTCCAGGTAGTTATCTAGTCAGAGTAATGTTGTATATGACTCCAGGTAGTTATCTAGTCAGGGTAATGTTGTATATGACTCCAGGTAGTTATCTAGTCAGGGTAATGTTGTATATGACTCCAGGTAGTTATCTAGTCTAGTCAGGGTAATGTTGTATATGACTCCAGGTAGTTATCTAGTCAGAGTAATGTTGTATATGACTCCAGGTAGTTATCTAGTCAGGGTAATGTTGTATATGACTCCAGGTAGTTATCTAGTCAGGGTAATGTTGTATATGACTCCAGGTAGTTATCTAGTCTAGTCAGAGTAATGTTGTATATGACTCCAGGTAGTTATCTAGTCTAGTCAGAGTAATGTTGTATATGACTCCAGGTAGTTATCTAGTCAGAGTAATGTTGTATATGACTCCAGGTAGTTATTATCAGTCAGAGTAATGTTGTATATGACTCCAGGTAGTTATCTAGTCAGGGTAATGTTGTATATGACTCCAGGTAGTTATCTAGTCAGGGTAATGTTGTATATGACTCCAGGTAGTTATCTAGTCAGGGTAATGTTGTATATGACTCCAGGTAGTTATCTAGTCAGGGTAATGTTGTATATGACTCCAGGTAGTTATCTAGTCTAGTCAGGGTAATGTTGTATATGACTCCAGGTAGTTATCTAGTCAGTCAGAGTAATGTTGTATATGACTCCAGGTAGTTATCTAGTCAGGGTAATGTTGTATATGACTCCAGGTAGTTATCTAGTCAGAGTAATGTTGTATATGACTCCAGGTAGTTATCTAGTCAGGGTAATGTTGTATATCACTCCAGGTAGTTATCTAGTCTAGTCAGGGTAATGTTGTATATGACTCCAGGTAGTTATCTAGTCAGGGTAATGTTTTATATGACTGTTAACCTACTTCCTTTCCACTGCTGACTAGCCCTGATAATCCTTTACATTATAATGACCTTTACGCACCTTTACCTTTACCACTGAGCAGAGATGGTGTGTGTGTGTAAGTGTGTTTGTGTGTGTGTGTGTGTGTGTTGGTTGACAGTATGATCACAGGGTTATGTGCTGTTTAACTCAAAGCCGTCATTCAATATCACCTCCTTCTACCCCCACTCTCTCCCTCTCTCCTTCTCTACCCTTCCTCTCTCTTTCTCCCTCTCTACCCCCTCTCTCTTTCTCCCTCTCCCTCTCTCTTTCTCCCTCTCCCTCTCTCCTTCTCTACCCTTCCTCTCTCTTTCTCCCTCTCTACCCCCTCTCTCTTTCTTCCTCTCCCCTCTCTCCTTCTCTACCATTCCTCTCACTTTCTCCTTCTCAATTTCTCCTTCTCTACCCTCCCTCTCTCTTTCTCCTTCTCTACCCTCCCTCTCCCTTTCTCTCCCCCTCTCTCTCTACCCTCCCTCTTTCTTTCTCTCTCTCTCTCTCTCTCTCCCTCTGTCTCTCAATTCAATTTCAATTCAAGGGCTTTATTGGCATGGGAAACATGTGTTAACATTGCCAAAGCAAGTGAGGTAGACAACATACAAAGTGAATATATAAAGTGAAAAACAACAAAAATTAACAGTAAACATT
>NW_024609612.1:0-2500 GCF_018296145.1 Oncorhynchus tshawytscha | reverse complement strand
TGTCAGGTAGGGTGGAGGTGATATGGTCCTTGACTAGTCTCTCAAAGCACTTCATGATGACGGATGTGAGTGCTACGGGCGGTAGTCGTTTAGCTCAGTTACCTTAGCTTTCTTGGGAACAGGAACAATGGTGGCCCTCTTGAAGCATGTGGGAACAGCAGACTGGTATAGGGATTGATTGAATATGTCCGTAAACACACCAGCCAGCTGGTCTGCGCATGCTCTGAGGGCGCGGCTGGGGATGCCGTCTGGGCCTGCAGCCTTGCGAGGGTTAACACGTTTAAATGTCTTACTCACTTCGGCTGCAGTGAAGGAGAGACCGCATGTTTCCGTTGCAGGCCGTGTCAGTGGCACTGTATTGTCCTCAAAGCGGGCAAAAAGTTATTTAGTCTGCCTGGGAGCAAGACATCCTGGTCCGTGACTGGGCTGGGTTTCTTCCTGTAGTCCGTGATTGACTGTAGACCCTGCCACATACCTCTTGTGTCTGAGCCGTTGAATTGAGATTCTACTTTGTCTCTGTACTGGCGCTTAGCTTGTTTGATAGCCTTGCGGAGGGAATAGCTGCACTGTTTGTATTCAGTCATGTTACCAGACACCTTGCCCTGATTAAAAGCAGTGGTTCGTGCCTTCAGTTTCACACGAATGCTGCCATCAATCCACGGTTTCTGGTTAGGGAATGTTTTAATCGTTGCTATGGGAACGACATCTTCAACGCACGTTCTAATGAACTCGCACACCGTATCAGCGTATTCGTCAATGTTGTTGTCTGACGCAATACGAAACATCTCCCAGTCCACGTGATGGAAGCAGTCTTGGAGTGTGGAGTCAGCTTGGTCAGACCAGCGTTGAACAGACCTCAGCGTGGGAGCTTCTTGTTTTAGTTTCTGTCTGTAGGCAGGGATCAACAAAATGGAGTCGTGGTCAGCTTTTCCGAAAGGGGGCGGGGCAGGGCCTTATATGCGTCACGGAAGTTAGAGTAACAATGATCCAGGGTCTTTCCACCCCTGGTTGCGCAATCGATATGCTGATAAAATTTAGGGAGTCTTGTTTTCAGATTAGCCTTGTTAAAATCCCCAGCTACAATGAATGCAGCCTCCGGATAAATCGTTTCCAGTTTGCAGAGAGTTAAATAAAGTTCGTTCAGAGCCATCGATGTGTCTGCTTGGGGGGGGATATATACAGCTGTGATTATAATCGAAGAGAATTCTCTTGGTAGATAATGCGGTCTACATTTGATTGATCCTTAATGAGTCCTGGTGTCTCCATTTGACCTGATCCTTAATGAGTCCTGGTGTCTCCATTTGACCTGATCCTTAATGAGTCCTGGTGTCAACACCATTTGACCTGATCCTTAATGAGTCCTGGTGTCTCCATTTGACCTGATCCTTAATTAGTCGTGGTGTCTCCATTTGACCTGATCCTTAATGAGTCCTGGTGTCTCCATTTGACCTGATCCTTAATGAGTCCTGGTGTCTCCATTTGACCTGATCCTTAATGAGTCCTGGTGGTGTCCTGGTGTCCATTTGACCTGACCTGACCTTCCTTAATGAGTCCTGGTGTCTCCATTTAACCTGATCCTTAATGAGTCCTGGTGTCTCCATTTGACCTGATCCTCCATTTGAATCCTTAATGAGTCCTGGTGTCTCCATTTGACCTGATCCTTAATGAGTCCTGGTGTCTCCATTTGACCTGATCCTTTGACCTGATGAGTCCTGGTGTCAACACCATTTGACCTGATCCTTAATGAGTCCTGGTGTCTCCATTTGACCTGATCCTTAATGAGTCCTGGTGTCAACACCATTTGACCTGATCCTTAATGAGTCCTGGTGTCTCCATTTGACCTGATCCTTAATAGTCCTGGTGTCAATTTGACCTGATCCCTTAATGATAATAATAATGATAATATAATAATAATAATAATCCCTCAATCTCCACACCATAATTAGTGGTGTAAAGTCCTTCAGTATAACGTACTTAATTAATTTTTTAGGGTTATCCTAACTTTACTATTTATATTTATATTTATTTTAGGGGTTATCCTAACTTTACTATTTATATTTATTTTAGGGGTTATCCTAACTTTACTATTTATATTTATATTTATTTTAGGGGTTATCCTAACTTTACTATTTATATTTATATTTATTTTAGGGGTTATCCTAACTTTACTATTTATATTTTCGACAACTTTTACTTCACTACATTCCTAAAGTAAATAATATACTTTTTTACTCCATTTTCCTGACACCCAAATGTACTCGTTACATTTAGAATGTTTAGCAGGACAGGAAACATACTCTAGTAGTATTTTACTGGGTGACTTTCAACTTTAATAATTTTCTTTTAGGCATCTTTTACTTTTACTCAAATATGCCAAGTGGGTACTTTCCATCACAATATCCCATAATGACAAAGCAAAAACAGGTTTAGAAATGTTTGCAAATTTATAAAATAAACAAAAATGAAATATCACATTTACATAAGTATCCTTTACTCAGTA
>NW_024609611.1:250000-256552 GCF_018296145.1 Oncorhynchus tshawytscha | reverse complement strand
TTAATGACATTTGCAATGTCTTTATTCTATTTGGAATTTCTCTGAGTGTAATGTTTACTGTTCATTTTTAATTGTTTATTTCACTTTTGTTTATTATCTATTTCACTTGCTTTGGCAATGTTAACACGTTTCCAGGTCCCCAGCCTCCACAGTAGAGGCCACAGTGTTCAACAGGGTGTCAGTCCCCAGCCTCCACAGTAGAGGCCACAGTGTTCAACAGGGTGTCAGTCCCCAGCCTCCACAGTAGAGGCCACAGTGTTCAACAGGGTGTCAGTCCCCAGCCTCCACAGTAGAGGCCACAGTGTTCAACAGGGTGTCAGTCCCCAGCCTCCACAGTAGAGGCCACAGTGTTCAACAGGGTGTCAGTCCCCAGCCTCCACAGTAGAGAGTGCACAGTGTTCAACAGGGTGTCAGCCCCAGCCTCCACAGTAGAGGCCACAGTGTTCAACAGGGTGTCAGTCCCCAGCCTCCACAGTAGAGGCCACAGTGTTCAACAGGGTGTCAGTCCCCAGCCTCCACAGTAGAGGCCACAGTGTGCAACAGGGTGTCAGTCCCCAGCCTCCACAGTAGAGGCCACAGTGTTCAGGGTGTCAGCCTCCAGCCACAGTAGAGGCCACAGTGTTCAACAGGGTGTCAGTCCCCAGCCTCCACAGTAGAGGCCACAGTGTTCAACAGGGTGTCAGTCCCCAGCCTCCACAGTAGAGGCCACAGTGTGCAACAGGGTGTCAGCAGCAGAGAATGTCTATATAGTTTACAGGTCATTTTGTTTATGTTTATGATGTTTAAAGGGATGTTTACAGGTCCTTTTTTGAGATGTTAATGCTAACTAGCTTTAGCCCAATGACTGGAAGTATATGGTATCTACTAGCATGCTAGCAGTTACCATAGACTTCCAGTGTGTTCCAGTGTGCTCACACTAGTTAGCAATAGCGCTAGTTAGCAACTTCCTTCAAACTGCAAGCAGACATAAAAAGGGCAATAATTTTGACCATAGCCTTACACTCTGCGCATAGACTGTCCTCTCTCCATCCCTGCCTACCCCTTCATAGGCTCTCCGCTCTCCACCCCTTCTCTGCCTACCCCTTCATATAGACTGCCCTCTCTCTCCATCCCTTCCCTGCCTACCCCTTCCTATAGACTGTCCTCTCTCCATCCAATCCCTGCCTACCCCTTCCTATAGACTGTCCTCTCTCCATCCCATCCCTGCCTACCCCTTCCTATAGACTGTCCTCTCTCCATCCCATCCATGCCTACCCCTTCATATAGACTGTCCTCTCTCTCCATCCCTTCATATAGACTGTCCTCTCTCTCATCCCTTCATATAGACTGTCCTCTCTCCATCCCTGCCTACCCCTTCCTATAGACTGTCCTCTCTCCATCCCTTCCCTGCCTACCCCTTCATATAGACTGTCCTCTCTCCATCCCTTCATATAGACTGTCCTCTCTCTCCATCCCTCCCCATCACATCATATAGACTGTCCTCTCTCTCCATCCCTTCATATAGACTGTCCTCTCTCTCTCTCCATCCCTTCCCTACCTACCCCTTCATACAGACTGTCCTCTCTCTCCATCCCTTCATATAGACTGTCCTCTCCCTCCATCCCCCCCTGCCTACCCCTTCATATAGACTGTCCTCTCTCCATCCCTTCATATAGACTGTCCTCTCTCTCCATCCCTCCCCATCACATCATATAGACTGTCCTCTCTCTCCATCCCTTCATGTCCTCTCTCCTCTCCATCCTTCCCTACCCCCCTTCATACAGACTGTCCTCTCTCTCCATCCCTTCATATAGACTGTCCTCTCCCTCCATCCCCCTGCCTACCCCTTCATACAGACTGTCCTCTCTCCATCCCTTCATATAGACTGTCCTCTCTCTCCATCCCTTCCCTACCTACCCCTTCATACAGACTGTCCTCTCTCCATCCCTCCCCACCCCTTCCTATAGACTGTCCTCTCTCCATCCCTCCCCATCCCTTCATATAGACTGTCCTCTCTCTCCATCCCTTCCCTGCCTACCCCTTCATATAGACTGTCCTTCTCTCCATCCCTCCCCATTACATTATATAGACTGTCCTATCTCCATCCCTTCCCTGCCTACCCCTTCATATAGACTGTCCTCTCTCTCCATCCCTTCCTATAGATGGTCCTCTCTCCATCCCTCCCCATCACATCATATAGACTGTCCTCTCTCCATCCCTTCCCTACCTACCCCTTCATATAGACTGTCCTATCTCCATCCCGTCCCTACCTACCCCTTCATATAGACTGTCATCTCTCTCTTAATGCTGTGCTAAACGCCCCTCTGGTTCTCTGACTGTCTCTGGGCTTAATGCTGTGCTAAACACCCCTCTGACTGTCTCTGGGCTTTAATGCTGTGCTAAACACCCCTCTGGTTATCAGACTGTCTCTGGGATTTAATGCTGTGATAAACACCCCTCTGGTTCTCTGACTGTCTCTGGGCTTTAATGCTGTCCTAAACGCCCCTCTGACTGTCTCTGGGCTTTAATGCTGTGATAAACGCCCCTCTGACTGTCTCTGGGCTTTAATGCTGTCCTAAACGCCCCTCTGACTGTCTCTGGGCTTTAATGCTGTGCTAAACGCCCCTCTGACTGTCTCTGGGCTTTAATGCTGTCCTAAACGCCCCTCTGACTGTCTCTGGGCTTTAATGCTGTCCTAAACACCCCTCTGATTGTCTCTGGGCTTTAATGCTGTGATAAACGCCCCTCTGGTTCTCTGACTGTCTCTGGGCTTTAATGCTGTCCTAAACGCCCCTCTGACTGTCTCTGGGCTTTAATGCTGTGCTAAACGCCCCTCTGGTTATCAGACTGTCTCTGGGCTTTAATGCTGTCCTAAACGCCCCTCTGACTGTCTCTGGGCTTTAATGCTGTGCTAAACGCCCCTCTGACTGTCTCTGGGCTTTAATGCTGTGCTAAACACCCCTCTGACTGTCTCTGGGCTTTAATGCTGTCCTAAACACCCCTCTGATTGTCTCTGGGCTTTAATGCTGTGATAAACGCCCCTCTGGTTCTCTGACTGTCTCTGGGCTTTAATGCTGTCCTAAACGCCCCTCTGACTGTCTCTGGGCTTCAATGCTGTGATAAACGCCCCTCTGACTGTCTCTGGGCTTTAATGCTGTGATAAACGCCCCTGACTGTCTCTGGGCTTTAATGCTGTCCTAAACGCCCCTCTGACTGTCTCTGGGCTTTAATGCTGTCCTAAACACCCCTCTGATTGTCTCTGGGCTTTAATGCTGTGATAAACGCCCCTCTGGTTCTCTGACTGTCTCTGGGCTTTAATGCTGTCCTAAACACCCCTCTGATTGTCTCTGGGCTTTAATGCTGTGATAAACGCCCCTCTGGTTCTCTGACTGCCTCTGGGCTTTAATGCTGTCCTAAACGCCCCTCTGACTGTCTCTGGGCTTTAATGCTGTGATAAACGCCCCTCTGACTGTCTCTGGGCTTTAATGCTGTCCTAAACGCCCCTCTGACTGTCTCTGGGCTTTAATGCTGTGCTAAACGCCCCTCTGACTGTCTCTGGGCTTTAATGCTGTCCTAAACACCCCTCTGACTGTCTCTGGGCTTTAATGCTGTCCTAAATGCCCCTCTGACTGTCTCTGGGCTTTAATGCTGTGCTAAACGCCCCTCTGACTGTCTCTGGGCTTAATGCTCGCCCTCTGACTGTCTCTGGGCTTTAATGCTGGGCTTTAATGCTGTCCTAAACGCCCCTCTGACTGTCTCTGGGCTTTAATGCTGTGCTAAACGCCCATCTGACTGTCTCTGGGCTTTAATGCTGTCCTAAACACCCCTCTGACTGTCTCTGGGCTTTAATGCTGTGATAAACGCCCCTCTGGTTCTCTGACTGCCTCTGGGCTTTAATGCTGTCCTAAACGCCCCTCTGACTGTCTCTGGGCTTTAATGCTGTGATAAACGCCCCTCTGACTGTCTCTGGGCTTTAATGCTGTCCTAAACGCCCCTCTGACTGTCTCTGGGCTTTAATGCTGTGCTAAACGCCCCTCTGACTGTCTCTGGGCTTTAATGCTGTCCTAAACACCCCTCTGACTGTCTCTGGGCTTTAATGCTGTCCTAAATGCCCCTCTGACTGTCTATGGGCTTTAATGCTGTGATAAACGCCCCTCTGACTGTCTCTGGGCTTTAATGCTGTGATAAACACCCCTCGGACTGTCTCTGGGCTTTAATGCTGTCCTAAACGCCCATCTGACTGTCTCTGGGCTTTAATGCTGTCCTAAACGCCCCTCTGACTGTCTCTGGGCTTTAATGCTGTGCTAAACACCCCTCTGATTGTCTCTGGGCTTTAATGCTGTGATAAACGCCCCTCTGGTTCTCTGACTGTCTCTGGGCTTTAATGCTGTCCTAAACGCCCTCTGACTGTCTCTGACTGTCTCTGGGCTTTAATGCTGTGATAAATGCCCCTCTGGTTATCAGACTGTCTCTGGGCTTTAATGCTGTGATAAACGCCCCTCTGGTTACTGTCTCTGGGCTTTAATGCTGTCCTAAACGCCCCTCTGACTGTCTCTGGGCTTTAATGCTGTGATAAACGCCCCTCTGACTGTCTCTGGGCTTTAATGCTGTCCTAAACGCCCCTCTGACTGTCTCTGGGCTTTAATGCTGTCCTAAACGCCCCTCTGACTGTCTCTGGGCTTTAATGCTGTCCTAAACGCCCCTCTGACTGTCTCTGGGCTTTAATGCTGTCCTAAACGCCCCTCTGACTGTCTCTGGGCTTTAATGCTGTGCTAAACGCCTTCCTTACAGAAGGTGTTAATACTCCACAGGATCACAGAGCTCTTCACAGCTCAAATCACCCTGCAATTTCCTACCCTTTTCCCCCTGTCACTCCACCATGGCAGTAGCGAGACCGACCGCTCAGAAATAATAGAGAAAAAAAAGGAAAATGTCAAACAGGAAGCACTAGGCTTTGTTAAGATATCTTTTCATGTCTCGGAGAGAGACAGAAAGTAGATCCATTAAAGGTGAAATGTACTCAAAAAAATATATATAATAATAATGCCAAAATGAAATGCCCATGAGACCAATCTGGATCTAACAGCACCAATCACCAAAATGGCGACGCGTCGTCGTCTTCGTTGGTATTTTCCGGATGTGTCAGAAGTAACCGACGTGAGTGGCTTAGAAGAGTGCACTTGGCATTTTCCTCGCCGAATCAAAACCATTTACTTTGATTTTTTTTTTTTTGGTCCAATAGCAGGCGACGTAATATCTGAAGTATCTGAGATAGAAAGAAAAAGGCCCCAAACCAGACAGACCTGCCTTTAGCTGGTTGGAAGAACACAACAGATGTCCACATATTATACAGACTGGAGCTACTGGAGCTACTGGGTCACTGAACTCTGGTTCAATCATTCACACACATATTATACAGACTGGAGCTACTGGGTCACTGAACTCTGGTTCAATCATTCACACACATATTATACAGACTGGAGCTACTGGAGCTACTGGGTCACTGAACTCTGGTTCAATCATTCACACTCATATTATACAGACTGGAGCTACTGGAGCTACTGGGTCACTGAACTCTGGTTCAATCATTCACACACATATTATACAGACTGGAGCTACTGGAGCTACTGGGTCACTGAACTCTGGTTCAATCATTCACACTCATATTATACAGACTGGAGCTACTGGAGCTACTGGGTCACTGAACTCTGGTTCAATCATTCACACACATATTATACAGACTGGAGCTACTGGAGCTACTGGGTCACTGAACTCTGGTTCAATCATTCACACACATATTATACAGACTGGAGCTACTGGAGCTACTGGGTCACTGAACTCTGGTTCAATCATTCACACAGACATATTATACAGACTGGAGCTACTGGGTCACTGAACTCTGGTTCAATCATTCACACACATATTATACAATACCCATCTGGAGCTACTGGAGCTACTGGGTCACTGAACTCTGGTTCAATCATTCACACTCATATTATACAGACTGGAGCTACTGGAGCTACTGGGTCACTGAACTCTGGTTCAATCATTCACACACATATTGAACTGTATAAAGAGAGAGAACAACAACAACAAAATAACAAGTTAATCTGCTGAACGTACGAACCCATCGCTAAGCAGACATACCCATCGCTAGGCGGACGAACCCATCGCTAGGCGGACGAACCCATCGCTAGGCGGACGAACCCATCGCTAGGCGGACGAACCCATCGCTAGGCGGACGAACCCATCGCTAGGCGGACGAACCCATCGCTAGGCAGACATACCCATCGCTAGGCGGACCCATCGCTAGGCCCATACCCATCGCTAACCCCCATCGCTAGGCGGACGCTAGGCAGACATACCCATCGCTAGGCGGACATACCCATCGAACCCATCGCTAGGCGGACGAGGCGGACAACCCATCGCTAGGCGGACGGCTAGGCGGACATACCCATCGCTAGGCGGACATACCCATCGCTAGGCGGACATACCCATCGCTAGGCGGACATACCCATCGCTCGCTAGGCAGACATACCCATCGCTAGGCGGACCCATCGAACCCATCGCTAG
>NW_024609611.1:195000-245000 GCF_018296145.1 Oncorhynchus tshawytscha | reverse complement strand
GTAACGTCTTAGTAACGTCTTAGTAACTACCTTAGTAACCTCTTCGTAAATACCTTAGTAACCTTTTAGTAAATACCTTAGTAATGTCTTAGTAAATACCTTAGTAACGTCTTAGTAAATACCTTAGTAAGTCCCTCAGTAAGTCCCTCAGTAAATCCCTCAGTAAATCCCTCAGTAAATCCCTCAGTAAATCCCTCAGTAAATAGGCTACCTTGATAGATCCCTACAACAACATAATAATGTATTGACCCGTCTTGCAGATCAGATGGAAGTAGTTACCACTCAGGTCTCTGTCTCCTACCTGGATGTCAACCACTAACCCGTCTCATGGCAGATCACTTCCCATTTAGGATTCAGAGGAGAGTCTAATACTGACTGCAGGGGATCATTACAATAACTGAGTAAGATACATTTAGCTGGGAGTGAGTCAAACTGAACGAGCACACAGACTCACTCAGGCAAACAGACAGACTCACACACACAGACTCACGCACACAGACAGACTCACTCACACAGACAGACTCACTCACACAGACAGACTCACTCACACAGACAGACTCACGCACACAGACACTCACGCACACAGACAGACTCACACACACAGACAGACTCACGCACACACATACTCACTCACACAGACTCACACCCGCAGACTCACACACAGACTCTCACACAGACTCTCACACAGACTCTCACACACAGACTCACACACACAGACTCACACACACAGACTCACACACACAGACTCACACACACAGACTCACGTACACAGACTCACACACACAGACAGACTCACACACACACACACACACACACAGACTCATGCACACAGACACACAGACTCACACACACAGACAGACTCACGCACACACACAGACTCACGCACACAGACAGACTCACGCACACACAGACTCACACACACAGACTCACGCACACACACAGACTCACGCACACACACAGACTCACACACACAGACAGACTCATGCACACAGACTCCAGCACACTGACTCACACACACAGACAGACTCACGCACACAGACATACTCATGCACACAGACTCACGCACACTGACTCACACAAACATACAGACTCACGCAAACATACAGACTCACACACACAGACACGACACAGACTCACGCACACAGACTCTCACGCACACACAGACTCACGCACACAGACAGACTCACGCACACACACAGACTCACACACACACAGACTCATGCACACAGACTCACGCACACAGACTCACACAAACAGACAGACTCACGCACACAGACAGACTCACGCACACAGACTCACGCACACGGACTCACAAACAGACAGACTCACGCAAACAGACAGACTCACACACACAGACTCACACACACACACAGACTCACACACACACACAGACTCACGCACACAGACTCACGCACACAGACTCACGCACACAGACTCACACACACAGTAAGGTTGTAATCAGGTGAGTAGTTCGCTAATGAGGTCTCTCTCTTTCTCCCTGTTTCACACTCAGAGGACCTCAGACCCCATCAATATTCCTCCCTCCCTCCCTCCATTATTCCCATGTTGCCAGCTTCTGTTCAAATCAGAAACACTGATTCATTATCAATGAAATCCTTCACTGTCAATTTCCCGCAGGCTGAACACTGAACCTGAGACGGAGAGGCTGAAACCCAAACATCAATAATCATCAGAGAAGTAGCAGCATATATAGGCAACCCAAACTCAACACAGGACACATACAGAATGCTTTTTATTTAAATAATAATGACCTTCCACAACAACATTGGGTCTACAATAAGAACCTTGGGTCTACAATAAGAACCTAGTGTCTACAATAAGAACCTTGGGTCTACAATAAGAACCTAGTGTCTACAATAAGAACCTTGGGTCTACAATAAGAACCTTGGGTCTACAATAAGAACCTAGTGTCTACAATAAGAACCTTGGGTCTACAATAAGAACCTTGGGTCTACAATAAGAACCTAGTGTCTACAATAAGAACCTAGTGTCTACAATAAGAACCTTGGGTCTACAATAAGAACCTAGTGTCTACAATAAGAACCTTGGGTCTACAATAAGAACCTTGGGTCTACAATAAGAACCTTGGGTCTACAATAAGAACCTAGTGTCTACAATAAGAACCTCGGGTCTACAATAAGAACCTTGGGTCTACAATAAGAACCTAGTGTCTACAATAAGAACCTCAGGGTCTACAATAAGAACCTCAGGTCTACAATAAGAACCTTGGGTCTACAATAAGAACCTTGGGTCTACAATAAGAACCTTGGGTCTACAATAAGAACCTTGGTCTACAATAAGAACCTAGTGTCTACAATAAGAACCTCGGTCTCTAAATAAGAACCTAGTGTCTACAATAAGAACCTCTCTACAATAAGAACCTAGTGTCTACAATAAGAACCTAGTGTCTACAATAAGAACCTCCTACAATAAGAACCTTGGGTCTACAATAAGAACCTAGTGTCTACAATAAGAACCTCATTCTCACAATAAGAACCTAGTGTCTACAATAAGAACATTGGGTCTACAATAAGAACCTAGTGTCTACAATAAGAACACTGAACCTAGTGTCTACAATAAGAACATTGGGTCTACAATAAGAACCTTGGGTCTACAATAAGAACCTAGTGTCTACAATAAGAACCTAGTGTCTACAATAAGAACCTTCTACAATAAGAACCTAGTGTCTACAATAAGAACATTGGGTCTACAATAAGAACCTAGTGTCTACAATAAGAACATTGGGTCTACAATAAGAACCTAGTGTCTAACCTCGGGTCTACAATAAGAACCTAGTGTCTACAATAAGAACCTTGGGTCTACAATAAGAACCTAGTGTCTACAATAAGAACCTAGTGTCTACAATAAGAACCTTGGGTCTAAGAACCTTGGGTCTACAATAAGAACCTTGGGTCTACAATAAGAACCTAGTGTCTACAATAAGAACCTTGGGTCTACAATAAGAACCTTGGGTCTACAATAAGAACCTCGGGTCTACAATAAGAACCTAGTGTCTACAATAAGAACCTTGGGTCTACAATAAGAACCTTGGGTCTACAATAAGAACCTTGGGTCTACAATAAGAACCTTGGGTCTACAATAAGAACCTAGTGTCTACAATAAGAACCTTGGGTCTACAATAAGAACCTAGTGTCTACAATAAGAACCTTGGGTCTACAATAAGAACCTAGTGTCTACAATAAGAACCTTGGGTCTACAATAAGAACCTAGTGTCTACAATAAGAACCTAGTGTCTACAATAAGAACCTAGTGTCTACAATAAGAACCTAGTGTCTACAATAAGAACCTTGGGTCTACAATAAGAACCTAGGGTCTACAATAAGAACCTAGTGTCTACAATAAGAACCTAGTGTCTACAATAAGAACCTAGTGTCTACAATAAGAACCTAGTGTCTACAATAAGAACCTTGGGTCTACAATAAGAACCTAGGGTCTACAATAAGAACCTAGGTTCTACAATAACAACCTTGGGTCTACCACAAGAACCTTGTGTCTACAATAACAACATTGGGTCTACAATAACAACATTGGGTCTACAACAATAACCTTGGGTCTACTACAATAACCTTGGGTCTACTACAATAACCTTGGGTCTACTACAAGAACCTTGTGTCTACAACAGGAACCTTGTGTCTACAACAGGAACCTTGTGTCTACAACAGGAACCTTGGGTCTACTACAAGAACCTTGTGTCTACAACAGGAACCTTGTGTCTACAACAGGAACCTTGTGTCTACAACAGGAACCTTGGGTCTACCACAAGAATCTTGGGTCTACAATACCAATCTTCATTCTCAGAATTTGCAGTAAAGAACACTGGAGAACCTCTGTAGAGACGTGTTGACCTAGACGTTGAATCCCACACCGGCATTGAGGCCAGGTCTGCCTCTTTGATATAGTGACTTTTTAAAAGTTATTTCATAACCTTGGATTCAGTCATGTTATTTTTGGCAGACGGCTTCAGCAAGCGGTTTTGAATCTGGCGAACAATGAAGGGAGCCTCCTAGAGTCCTGTGTCTCACTGAGTAGGATAAGCAAGACGAAACATTTGCTTGGAAAATAGTTTCTGTTCGGGCATATCAGATCCTTGCCTTTAGCATCAGATAACTTGTAAAAAAACACAGCCAAACAATCTGAATATCATAACAGCTTCAACAGGGGTACACAAGGAACCTTGCCTCCCAATGGGAGTGCTCATAGCAAGGTAATAGAGGGTAAACTAGTCAAAACAAAATAATATATATAATTAACCTGTACGAACTGAAGAGAGGACTCCATCGTTAACCACGGCAAAGAAAACAGGATGTGAGTGTCAGGCTGACATTTCCATCACCTGCGTGTGGTTAAATGAGATTAACGCTGTGTTACCGTGACCTGCTTCCTCTATGTTCTTTCCACAGCAGCCCCATTAGAACCCATCTACAGGAAGGCTTGATGTCGTACATTCACGGGTGGATTGTCGGAGGCTGATGTTCATAAATACATTCCTACAAAAGAGACACGAGATCTCACAAGGGAAGGGCAAGGGAGAAGCAGAGAGAGGGATGGAAACAGGGCCGGTGTGGAAAGAGACAGGGAATAGAGATCTCACAAGGGAAGGGCAAGGGAGAAGCAGAGAGAGGGATGGAAACAGGGCCGGTGTGGAAAGAGACAGGGAATAGAGAGGGATCTCTGGGTTTAGAGCAACAGGGTGGAGAGGACTGGAGGGTGTGTCCCTGAACAAGCAGGGGGGGGAGGTGGAAAGGGGGAGAGGTGGAAAGGTAGAGTCCCAAACATGGGGGGGAGGGGGGCAGATGCAGTGGGTGCAGGCAGTCATGACGAGGGGGGCAGCTGAGTGCTTTGCCTAACCCTCTCCAAACAAAACATCAGGCTGGAGCTGTAACTAACGTAGGCTGCTGGCCCAGGAACAGAGGGCCGAGGGCAGGGGAGGTCGCAGGCTGTCTGCCTGTCACTAACACTACTAACCCCAAGCCAACAGTGTGGCAGGACTCTGACGTCAGGCAGAGGTTTGGCTTTTGGAACAGCTCCATTGGCTGGGGAATGTTTGTCTGCCTTGGACAGAGATCATGTTCTCCTTGCTGTTGTCAACAGTAACGTGACATTATATCTGCAACATACGATGTATCATGTCCAAGGACTGAATAAGATGGAAACCTCTTGAAGCTGGCCTACGCTCCAAGAGAAGTACAACTACCCAGTACAGAGTGAAGCTGGCCTACGCTCCAGGAGAAGTTCAACTACCCAGTACGTAGTGAAGCTGGCCTACGCTCCAGGAGAAGTAAACTACCCAGTATGTAGTGAAGCTGGCCTACGCTCCAGGAGAAGCTAAACTACCCAGTACGTAGTGAAGCTGGCCTACGCTCCAGGAGAAGTACAACTACCCAGTATGTAGTGAAGCTGGCCTACGCTCCAGGAGAAGTACAACTCCCCAGTACGTAGTGAAGCTGGCCTACACTCCAGCAGAAGCTAAACTACCCAGTACGTAGCCAAATATGTATCCTGTACCACTGTGGATGTGAGTGGTGCTGTAGAAAGGAACATCCTGTACCACTGTGGATGTGAGTGGTGCTGTAGAGAGTAACATCCTGTACCACTGTGGATGTGAGTGGTGCTGTAGAGTAACATCCTGTTCCACTGTGGATGTGAGTGGTGCTGTAGAACATCCTGTTCCACTGTGGATGTGAACATCCTGTACCACTGTGGATGATGTGAGTGGTGCTGTAGAGTAACATCCTGTTCCACTGTGGATGTGAGTGGTGCCCCTGTTCCACTGTGGATGTGAGTGGTGCTGTATGAGTAACATCCTGTTCCACTGTGGATGTGAGTGGTGCTGTAGAGAGTAACATCCTGTTCCACTGTGGATGTGAGTGGTGCTGTAGAGAGTAACATCCTGTTCCACTGTGGATGTGAGTGGTGCTGTAGAGTAACATCCTGTTCCACTGTGGATGTGAGTGGTGCTGTAGAGAGTTCCACTGTGGATGTGACTGTAGTAACATCCTGTTCCACTGTGGATGTGAGTGGTGCTGTAGAGTAACATCCTGTTCCACTGTGGATGTGAGTGGTGCTGTAGAGAGTAACATCCTGTACCACTGTGGATGTGAGTGGTGCTGTAGAGTAACATCCTGTACCACTGTGGATGTGAGTGGTGCTGTAGAGTAACATCCTGTACCACTGTGGATGTGAGTGGTGCTGTAGAGTAACATCCTGTACCACTGTGGATGTGAGTGGTGCTGTAGAGTAACATCCTGTTCCACTGTGGATGTGAGTGGTGCTGTAGAGTAACATCCTGTACCACTGTGGATGTGAGTGGTGCTGTAGAGAGTAACATCCTGTTCCACTGTGGATGTGAGTGGTGCTGTAGAGAGTAACATCCTGTACCACTGTGGATGTGAGTGGTGCTGTAAAGAGTAACATCCTGTTCCACTGTGGATGTGAGTGGTGCTGTAGAGAGTAACATCCTGTACCACTGTGGATGTGAGTGGTGCTGTAGAGAGGAACATCCTGTACCACTGTGGATGTGAGTGGTGCTGTAGAGTAACATCCTGTTCCACTGTGGATGTGAGTGGTGCTGTAGAGTAACATCCTGTACCCCTGTGGATGTGAGTGGTGCTGTAGAGAGTAACATCCTGTACCCCTGTGGATGTGAGTGGTGCTGTAGAGAGGAACATCCGGGACACGTTTATCTCTCTGCCTTAACGTAGAGGAGGATGAAGTATCGTCTGCAGCTCAGAACAACCTGTCAGCTCCCATCCATTCAACTCATTAGGGAGGTTTGTGTAAAACAGTGAAATCACATTAAACGATACATGGCGGAGCTACACTCAACTAAATTAATATTTCAAGAGCTTAGCCAACATAAAGCTAAATTGTTAATTGCCTTTTGAAAGCCTCACCAAAAGCTAACAGCTAACATTTCATTTGGCCTCTCAAGCCCTCATGTAAATGATTTATTCTGTTTCATATAGTTTAAAGCAGTGTTTACCCTCTCTGAACACAGAGAACCAAACTCCCTACTCTGCTCTAAGGACTCTACAGCTGTCGAGTGGAGCAACCAGGACAGGGTGACCCCAGGGTGTTCATGTACCAGGACAGGGTGACCCCAGGGTGTTCATGTACCAGGACAGGGTGACCCCAGGGTGTTCATGTACCAGGACAGGGTGACCCCAGGGTGAGGCATTTATGTACCAGGACAGGGTGACCCCAGGGTGTTCATGTACCAGGACAGGGTGACCCCAGGGTGTTTATGTACCAGGGTGTTCATGTACAGGACAGGGTGACCCCAGGGTGTTCATGTACCAGGACAGGGTGACCCCAGGGTGTTCATGTACCAGGACAGGGGACCCCAGGGTGTTTATGTACCAGGACAGGGCGACCCCAGGGTGTTTATGTACCAGGACAGGGCGACCCCAGGGTGAGGTGTTTATGTACCAGGACAGGGTGACCCCAGGGTGTTTATGTACCAGGACAGGGTGACCCCAGGGTGGGGTGTTTATGTACCAGGACAGGGTGACCCCAGGGTGTTTATGTACCAGGACAGGGTGACCCCAGGGTGAGGTGTTTATGTACCAGGACAGGGTGACCCCAGGGTGAGGTGTTTATGTACCAGGACAGGGTAAACCCCAGGGTGGGGGGCGTTGATATGTACCAGGACATAGGGTGATGTGTTTATGTACCCCAGGGTGAGGTGTTTATGTACCAGGACAGGGTAAACCCAGGGTGGGGTGTTTATGTACCAGGACATGGTGACCTCAGGGTGAGGTGTTTATGTACCAGGACAGGGTAAACCCAGGTTGAGGTGTTTATGTACCAGGGCAGGGTAAACCCAGAGTGTTTATGTACCAGGGCAGGGTAAACCCAGAGTGAGGGTGGTCATTATGAGCCCCACCATCTCTCAGCTCTAGAACACAAGGTATCTCTGTCTATTTTAAACTCTGTTAAATCTGAGACGGCTCACACAACCCAACCCAACTGGAAGTACTCTGTCTCAGGGAAAATCTACATCCAGCTGACCCCTCTCTCTCTCTCTCTCCATATATATATCTCAGGGGTCTCTCTCTATATATATATATATATCTATATATATATATCAGGTGTCTCTCTCTCTATATATATATATCTCAGGGGTCTCTCTCTCTCTCTATATATATCTCAAGGGTCTCTCTCTCTCTCTATATATATATATATATATATATATATATCTCAGGGGTCTCTCTCTCTCTCTCTCTCTCTCTGTATGTATCTCAGGGGTCTCTCTCTCTCTCTGTATATATCTCAGGGGTCTCTCTCTGTATATCTCTCAGGGGTCTCTCTCTCTCTCTCTCTCTCTCTCTCTCTCTCTGTATATCTCTCAGGGGTAAGCTTAGCGAGCGTCTCGGGAGAGAGGGAGCCCTATGCTAAAGACGTTCAGCTCCATTACTGCTGGACGGAGTAATTACAGATGACCCTCTTCTCTCTTTCTCTCACACACACACACACACACACTCTCTCTCTCAAGGTTCATAACCCCGGATAGCTGGAGCCCGAGCCAGAGCTCAGTGTTGGCTAGTGACTGGGCTCTTTCATTTAACATTAGGGATTAGCATGCTAAAGAACAGGCAGAGAGCAGCGATGCTAATAAGGGCTAAGAACTGACTGCATGTTTAACACACATATTTATGTCCCATATCTTAATTATCTGTTTCGCGACACACACACGCACGCACACACACACACACACACACACAACACACACACACACACGCACACGCACACACACACACACTTTTCATTTTATTTGACATAATATTCCCTGGTGTTACTTCCCCCAATCTGCATGATAAACATTGTGTTACCGCGGGCGATCGTCCCGCTGATATGGATGTTTATTCATGCTCAGATTAAAGCATCGATGTCTCCAGGCTCTTCTCTGTTTCGTTTCTCCATATACAGCTATAGCTCAGTGGTGTAATCTGGATTACATCTACATAGACTCAGTGGTCTAATCTGGATTATATCTACATAGACTCAGTGGTCTAATATGGATTACATCTACATAGGCTCAGTGGTGTAATCTGGATTACATCTACATAGGCTCAGTGGTCTAATCTGGATTACATCTACATAGGCTCAGTGGTCTAATATGGATTACATCTACATAGGCTCAGTGGTCTAATCTACATAGACTCAGTGGTCTAATCTGGATTACATCTACATAGACTCAGTGGTCTAATCTGGATTACATCTACATAGGCTCAGTGGTCTAATCTGGATTACATCTACATAGGCTCAGTGGTCTAATCTGGCATCTACATAGACTCAGTGGTGTAATCTGGATTACATCTACATAGGATCAGTGGTGTTATCTGGATTACATCTACATAGACTCAGTGGTCTAATCTGGATTACTATCTACATAGGCTCAGTGGTCTAATCTGGATTACATCTACATAGACTCAGTGGTCTAATCTGGATTCAGTGGTCTAATCTGGATTACATCTACATAGGCTCAGTGGTCTAATCTGGATTACATCTACATAGGCTCAGTGGTAATCTGGAAATCTACATAGACTCAGTGGTCTAATCTGGATTACATCTACATAGACTCAGTGGTCTAATATGGATTACATCTACATAGGCTCAGTGGTGTAATCTGGATTACATCTACATAGGCTCAGTGGTCTAATCTGGATTACATCTACATAGGCTCAGTGGTCTAATATGGATTACATCTACATAGGCTCAGTGGTCTAATCTGGATTAACACTACATAGGCTCAGTGGTCTAATCTACATAGACTCAGTGGTCTAATCTGGATTACATCTACATAGGCTCAGTGGTCTAATCTGGATTACATCTACATAGACTCAGTGGTCTAATCTGGATTACATCTACATAGACTCAGTGGTCTAATCTGGATTACATCTACATAGACTCAGTGGTCTAATCTGGATTACATCTACATAGACTCAGTGGTCTAATCTGGATTACATCTACATAGGCTCAGTGGTCTAATCTGGATTACATTTACCTAGGTACCAGTAAGCATCCCTTATTGCTCCTGGAGACTGTTAACTCAATTCAATTCAAGGGCTTTATTGGCATGGGAAACATGTGTTAACATTGCCAAAGCAAGTGAGGTAGACAACATACAAAGTGAATATATAAAGTGAAAAACAACAAAAATTAACAGTAAACATTACACATACAGAAGTTTCAAAACAGTAAAGACATTACAAATGTCATATTATATATACATACAGTGTTCTAACAATGTACAAATGGCTAAAGGACACAAGATAAAATAAATAAGCATAAATATGGGTTGTATTTACAATGGTGTTTGTTCTTCACTGGTTACCCTTTTCTCGTGGCAACAGGTCACAAATCTTGCTGCTTTGATGGCACACTGTGGAATTTCACCCAGTAGATATGGGAGTTTTTCAAAATTGGATTTGTTTTCGAATTCTTTGTGGATCTGTGTAATCTGAGGGAAATATGTCTCTCTAATATGGTCATAACTTGGGCAGGAGGTTAGGAAGTGCAGCTCAGTTTCCACCTCATTTTGTGGGCAGTGAGCACATAGCCTGTCTTCTCTTGAGAGCCATGTCTGCCTACGGCGGCCTTTCTCAATAGCAAGGCTATGCTCACTGAGTCTGTACATAGTCAAGGCTTTCCTTAATTTTGGGTCAGTCACAGTGGTCAGGTATTCTGCCGCTGTGTACTCTCTGTGTAGGGCCAAATAGCATTCTAGTTTGCTCTGTTTTTTTGTTAATTCTTTCCAATGTGTTAAGTAGTTATCTTTTTGTTTTCTCATGATTTGGTTGGGTCTAATTGTGCTGCTGTCCTGGGGCTCTGTAGTGTGTGTTTGTGTTTGTGAACAGAGCCCCAGGACCAACTTGCTTAGGGGACTCTTCTCCAGGTTCATCTCTCTGTAGGTGATGGCTTTGTTATGGAAGGTTTGTGAATCGCTTCCTTTTAGGTGGTTGTAGAATTTAACAGCTCTTTTCTGGATTTTGATAATTAGTGGGTATCGGCCTAATTCTGCTCTGCATGCATTATTTGGTGTTCTACGTTGTACACGGAGGATATTTTTGCAGAATTCTGCGTGCAGAGTCTCAATTTGGTGTTTGTCCCATTTTGTGAAGTCTTGGTTGGTGAGCGGACCCCAGACCTCACAACCATAAAGGGCAATGGGCTCTATGACTGATTCAAGTATTTTTTACTCTCTCTGTCTCTCTCTCTCTCTCTCTGTCTATCTCTCTCTGTCTCTCTCTCTTCTCTCTCTCTCTCTCTCTGTCTCTCTCTCTCTCTCTCTCTCTCTCTCTCTGTCTCTCTCTCTCTCTCTCTCTCTCTCTCTCTCTCTGTCTCTCTCTCTCTGTCTGTCTCTCTCTCTCTCTCTCTCTCTCTCTGTCTCTCTCTGTCTCTCTCTCTCTCTCTCTCTCTGTCTCTCTCTCTCTCTCTCTCTCTCTCTGTCTCTCTCTCTCTGTCTCTCTCTGTGTCTCTCTCTCTCTCTCTCTCTCTCTCTCTCTGTCTCTCTCTCTCTCTGTCTCTCTCTCTCTCTGTCTCTCTCTCTCTCTGTCTCTCTCTCTCTCTGTCTCTCTCTCTCTCTCTGTCTCTCTCTCTCTCTCTCTCTCTCTTTCTGTCTCTCTCAAAGTAAACATTTTATAGGATTTCAGTCTTCCGCTGTCAGGGTGGAAACGGGGGAGAGAGGGAGATGGATGTGAGAGGGGGAGAGATGTGAGAGGTGGAAACAAGGAGAGAGGGAGAAAAGAGGAGAGGGGGAGAAAAGAGGAGAGGGGGAGAGATGTGAGAGGAGGAGAGAGGGGAAGGGAAGTGAGGAGAGAGGGGGATAGATGTGAAAGGGGAGAGGAGGAGAGAGATGTGAGAGGTAGAGAGAAATAGGAGGATAATTAAGGATTGGACTGCTCCATCTGTCCTTTCATTCTGCCTTCAGTTGGTCCCTACTGTTGTTCAGCACGCAGCGACATTATGGGAAAACACAACAGCCTCACCCCTATTCTTCACCCCTCACCTTCACCCCCTCACCCCCATCATAGCAACAAGCAGCACCCCCCCCCCACCTCCTGTGTTCACACAGAGCAGCAGAGAGGTAGGGGGGTAAATTAGCCCTATCTTGACTATTCACTATCTGGACTATTCAGTCGTTTCTTTCCCTCTAAGTAGGAAACAAGATGCAGCCACAAAGCAACAGCTGCCCACGGCTCCGGCTGCTGGTCTGGACAATAGGGCTTATTAATGCGGCTTTTAAAGCTCTACTCCCTCACTCCTCAGGGTGAACAGAGAGAGAAGAGGGTCAGGGAGGGAGAAGAGGGAGAGTAGAGAGGGCCAGGGAGGGAGAAGAGGGAGAGTAGAGAGAGGGGGCCAGGGAGGGAGAGAGAGAGAGGGGGCCAGGGAGGGAGAAGAGGGAGAGAGAGAGGGGGCCAGGGAGGGAGAAGAGGGAGAGTAGAGAGAGGGGGGAGAAGAGGGAGAGTAGAGAGGGGGGCCAGGGAGGGAGAAGAGGGAGAGTAGAGAGAGGGGGGAGAGTAGAGAGGGAGGGAGAAGAGGGAGAGTAGAGAGAGGGGGGATGGAGAAGAGGGAGGGAGAGTAGAGAGAGGGAGAAGAGGGAGCCAGGGAGGGAGAGGGGGCCAGGGAGGAGAGAGGGAGAAGAGGGCTTTCATCACATTGCTCACCCCACTGTTCCAACCCCCTCTAGCCTCTCCCACCATCCCACCCCCAAGTCTCACCCCCTCTAGCCTCTCCCACCATCCCACCCCCAAGTCTCACCCCCTCTAGCCTCTCCCACCATCCCACCCCCAAGTCTCACCCCCTCTAGCCTCTCCCACCATCCGACCCCCAAGTCTCACCCCCTCTAGCCTCTCCCACTGTCCAACCCCATGTCTCACCCCCTCTAGTCTATCCCACTGTCCAACCCCATGTCTCACCCCCTCTAGTCTCTCCCACTCCTCAGCCCCACCTCCCCCTTCATCTCCTTTACCCACAGAGAGAAAGAGAGAAGGTCTATGACCAGATGCCAACAGCAACGACGGAGAGAAACCGAGAGAGAGAGAGAGAGAGGAGAGAGAGAGAGAGAGAGAGAGGGGAAAGAGAGAGAGAGAGAGGAGCGCGAGAGAGAGAGGAGAGAGAGAGGAGAGAGAGGAGAGAGAGAGAGAGAGAGAGAGAGAGAGAGAGAGAGAGAGGGGAGAGGGAGATCAGTTCATTCAGAGAGAGAAATAAATAATGAATGTGAAAGAGAGAGAGAGTGAATAAAGGTAGTTGATGATTGGGTTGTAATGATTAGATCTAGTCAGCAGGATGCAGGAGTAAGACTCTCAGCTCTCTGTCAGCTCAGAAGCCCCGTGGTGGAGCTCTGCTTAAGGATGTCATTCTGATTCAAGTGCATCCATGATGATTTAAATTACTCAGGCTCCTTTCTTAGTAACAATTAATACTAATTTCAGATTACATTTAGCATTGGAGGGAAGAGCTGGGAAACCAGTTGGTGAGAGAGAGAGAGAGAGAGAGAGAGAGAGACAGAGACAGAGACAGAGACTGATGTTCTTTCATTCTATAAACTACATATCATATTCATGTCATGACGTTGGCCTGGGGGTAGGTTTATGACAGTCATAAATACTCTTCCCCCCTGCAGTTCGGTTGTCATCTGAGACATTCTCATCAATGATAAGATGACATAAACTCTACAGTGGAAAGTCTACACATCAGAGTTATCGGATTCACATGGAATTGTTGTTCAATTTAAATGGTTGAATATGAAAATATTTGTGATGGGATGAAATGTGATTTTAGCTTCTAAAATGTGAGATTTGGGTTTTCATAAGGTAGGGCTGCTCAATAAGCCCCTGTGAAGGGACATGGGCTATAAAACTTTTCAAACACGCCCTCCTCTCCCTTCCTATATAAGCCCTTGACGCCAATATAACCTCCTGTTCCGAGGATGTGAGGACGACGGTTCGATGTCAGAATGGTTCAGATAATAACTACAGAACGAAGCCAACATCAGCGTGAGCTTTGGTTGCGAATGGAATGAACTTTGAACTCTTATTCACTACAGAAGTGATACCTCCTAGCCGTTGAGTTAGCAACAGCAGATGCAACGAGGGTTAGGAAGGAACAGACAGAGTATCCCATCTATCACCCCCTCCCCTCTCTCCCCCTCTCCCTCCCCCCCCTCCTTCCCCCTCCCCTCCTTCCCTCTCTCCCCCTCCCTCTATTTCCCCCTTCCCTTCCCCCCCCTCCCTCTCCCCCCCCCTCCCTCCCCTCCTTTCCCCCTTCCCTCTCTCCCCCTTCCCTCTCCCCCCCTTCCCCTCTCCCCCTCCTCCTCCCTCTCTCCCTCCTCCCCCTCTCTCCCTCCCCCTCCCTCTCTCCCCCCCCCCTCCCTCCCTCCCTCCCCCCCCTCCCCCCCCTCCTCCCTCCCCTCCCTCCCCCCCTCCTCCCCCCCCCTCCCTCCCCCCCTCCCCCTTCCCCCCTCCCCCCTCTCCCCCTCCCCCCTCCCTCTCCCCCTCCCCCCTCCCCCCCTCCCCCTCCCTCCCTCCCCTCCCCTCCCCCTCTCCCCCCCCTCCCTCCCTTCCCCCCCTCCCTCCCTCCCTCCCCCTCCCCCCTCCCCCTTCCCTCCCCCTCCCTCCCCTCCCCCTCTCCCCCCCCCTCCCCTCCTCCCCTCCCCCCCTCCTTCCCCCCTCCCTCCCTCTCTCCCTCCCCCCCTCCTCCCCCTCCCTCCCTCCCTCCCCCTCCCTCCCCCTCCCCTCCCCTCCCCCCCCCTCCCTCCCCTCCCCTCCCTCCCCCTCCCCCTCCCTCCCCCCTCCTCCCTCCCTCCCTCCCTCCCTCCCTCCCTCCCTCCCCTCCCTCCCTCCCCCTCCCCCCCTCCCCCTCCCCCCCCCTCCTCCCTCTCCCCCTCCCCCCTCCCTCCCTCCCTCTCCCTCCCTCCTCCTCCCTCCCTCCCCCTCCTCCCCCTCCCTCCCTCCCTCCTCCCCCTCCCTCCCTCCCCCCTCCCTCCCTCCCCCTCCCTCCCCTCCCCCTCCCTCCCCCTCCCTCCCCCTCCCCTCCTCCTCCCTCTTCATGTATTAATTAGCTGTAATACATCAGGTGTAGCGGCATCGTGAGCCAGGATCCTTCTAGATCTTTAAGCCGTTTCACAAATATATTCAGAAAAACACTTTGCTCCGTTAATTGTAAGGTTTTTCTGAACTGTGTGTGACTAATGAAAAGTGTGCTGTGATTAGAGAACACTAATTAGCCAACGTTTCATATGAACTTAACAACCTGTCAGTGTCACAGTCCTCTGACTGGATCCGTTCATCTCAGAAACATCAATATACATGAATAATGCATCATGGGTAGTAGAGCTAGAATGTAGTATACTACTCTATACTACAGGGATAATACTGCATCATGGGTAGTAGAGCTAGAATGTAGTATACTACTCTATACTACAGGGATAATACTGCATCATGGGTAGTAAAGCTAGAATGTAGTATACTGCTCTATACTACAGGGATAATACTGATCTATACTACAGGGATAATACTGCATCATGGGTAGTAGAGCTAGAATGTAGTATACTGATCTATACTACAGGGATAATACTGATCTATACTACAGGGATAATACTGATCTATACTACAGGGATAATACTGATCTATACTACAGGGACAATACTACTCTATACTACAGGGATAATACTACAGGGATAATACTGATCTATACTACAGGGATAATACTACAGGGATAATAATCTATACTACAGGGATAATACTACAGGGATAATACTATATAATACTACATACTACAGGGATATATCTAATACAGGGATAATACTACTCTATACTACAGGGATAATACTGATCTATACTACAGGGATAATACTGATCTATACTACAGGGATAATACTACTCTATACTACAGGGATAATAATACAGGGATAATACTACTCTATACTACAGGGATAATACTGCATCATGGGTAGTAGAGCTAGAATGTAGTATACTGATCTATACTACAGGGATAATACTGATCTATACTACAGGGATAATACTGATCTATACTACAGGGACAATACTACTCTATACTACAGGGATAATAATACAGGGATAATACTACTCTATACTACAGGGATAATACTGATCTATACTACAGGGATAATACTACTCTATACTACAGGGATAATACTGATCTATACTACATGGATAATACTGATCTATACTACAGGGATAATACTACTCTATACTACAGGGATAATACTACTCTATACTACAGGGATAATACTACTCTATACTACAGGGAAAATACTACTCTATACTACAGGGATAATACTGATCTATACTACAGGGATAATACTACTCTATATTACAGGGATAATACTACTCTATACTACAGGGATAATACTACTCTATACTACAGGGATAATACTACTCTATACTACAGGGATAATACTGATCTATACTACAGGGATAATACTACTCTATACTACAGGGATAATACTACTCTATACTACAGGGATAATACTACTCTATACTACAGGGATAATACTGATCTATACTACAGGGATAATACTGATCTATACTACAGGGATAATACTACTCTATACTACAGGGATAATACTACTCTATACTACAGGGATAATACTACTCTATACTACAGGGATAATACTACTCTATACTACAGGGATAATACTACTCTATACTACAGGGATAATACTACTCTATACTACAGGGATAATACTACTCTATACTACAGGGATAATACTACTCTATACTACAGGGATAATACTACTCTATACTACAGGGATAATACTACTCTATACTACAGGGATAATACTGATCTATACTACAGGGATAATACTTCTCTATATTACAGGGATAATACTACTCTATACTACAGGGATAATACTACTCTATACTACAGGGATAATACTGATCTATACTACAGGGATAATACTGATATATACTGCAGTGACAATACTACTCTATACTACAGGGATAATACTACTCTATACTACAGGGATAATACTGATCTATACTACAGGGATAATACCGATCTATACTACAGGGATAATACTGATCTATACTACAGGGATAATACCGATCTATACTACAGGGATAATACTACTCTATACTACAGGGATAATACTGATCTATACTACAGGGATAATACTGATCTATACTACAGGGATAATACTACTCTATACTACAGGGATAATACTGCTCTATACTACAGGGATAATACTGATCTATACTACAGGGATAATACTGATCTATACTACATGGATAATACTGATCTATACTACAGGGATAATACTACTCTATACTACAGGGATAATACTGATCTATACTACATGGATAATACTGATCTATACTACAGGGATAATACTACTCTATACGACAGGGATAATACTGATCTATACTACAGGGATAATACACTAATCTACATATGCCCTACACTAGTCTACATACGCCCTACACTAGTCTACATACGCCCTACACTAGTCTACATACGCCCTACACTAGTCTACATACGCCCTACACTAGTCTACATACGCCCTACACTAGTCTACATACGCCCTACACTAGTCTACATACACTAGTCTACATACGCCCTACACTAGTCTACATACGCCCTACACTAGTCTACATACGCCCACTAGTCTACATACGCCCTACACTAGTCTACATACGCCCTACACTAGTCTACATATGCCCTACACTAGTCTACATATGCCCTACACTAGTCTACATACGCCCTACACTAGTCTACATACACTCTACACTAGTCTACATATGCCCTACACTAGTCTACATATGCCCTACACTAGTCTACAGACACCCTACACTAGTCTGCATACACCCTACACTAGTCTACAGACACCCTACACTAGTCTACAGACACCCTACACTAGTCTACAGACACCCTACACTAGTCTACATATGCCCTACACTAGTCTACAGACACCCTACACTAGTCTGCATACACCCTACACTAGTCTACAGACACCCTACACTAGTCTACAGACACCCTACACTAGTCTACAGACACCCTACACTAGTCTGCATACACCCTACACTAGTCTACAGACACCCTACACTAGTCTACATATGCCCTACACTAGTCTACAGACACCCTACACTAGTCTGCATACACCCTACACTAGTCTACATAAAAAAAGTGCAAATCAATCCCAGAACAGCAGCAAAGGACCTTGTGAAGATGTTGGAGGAAACAGGTACAAAAGTATCCACATCCACAGTAAAACGAGTCCTATATCGACATAACCTGAAAGGCCGCTCAGCAAGGAAGAAGCCACTGCTCCAAAACCGCCATTAAAAAAGCCAGATAACGGTTTGCAACTGCACATGGGGACAAAGATCGTACTTTCTGGAAAAATGTCCTCTGGTCTGATGAAACAAAAATATAACTGTTTGGCCATAATGACCATCGTTATGTTTGGAGGAAAAAGGGGGAGGCTTGCAAGCCGAAGAACACCATCCCAACCGTGAAGCACAGGGGTGGCAGCATCATGTTGTGGGGGTGCTTTGCTGCAGGAGGGTCTGGTGCACTTCACAAAATAGATGACATCATGAGGTAGGAAAATGATGTGGATATATTGAAGCAACTACTCAAGACATCAGTCAGGAAGTGAAAGCTTGGTCGCAAATGGGTCTTCCAAATGGACAATGACCCCAAGCATACTTCCAAAGTTGTGGCAAAATGGCTTAAGGACAACGAAGTCAAGGTATTGGAGTGGCCATCACAAAGCCTTGACCTCAATCCTATAGAACATTTGTGGGCAGAACTGAAAAGGCATGTGTAAGTAAGGAGGCCTACAAACCTGACTCAGTTACACCAGCTCTGTCAGGAGGAATGGGCCAAAGTTCACCCAACTTATTGTGGGAAGCTTTTGGAAGGCTACCCGAAATGTTTGACACAAGTTAAACAATTTAAAGGCAATGCTACCAAATACTAATTGAGTGTATGTAAGCTTCTGACCCACTGGGAATGTGATGAAAGAAATAAAAATATGAAATGAATCATTCTCTCTGCTATTATTCTGACATTTCAAATTCTTAAAATGAAGTAGTGATCCTAACTGACCTAAGACAGGGAATCTTTACTCGGATTAAATGTCAGGAATTGTGAAAAACTGAGTTTACATGTACTTGGCTAAGGTGTATGTAAACTTCCGACTTCAACTGAACGTACATACAGTACATCATGTCTGTCTATGAACTGAACCTACATACAGTACATCATGTCTGTCTATGAACTGAACCTACATACAGTACATCATGTATGTCTATGAACTGAACGTACATACAGTACATCATGTCTGTCTATGAACTGAACCTACATACAGTACATCATGTCTGTCTATGAACTGAACCTACATACAGTACATCATGTATGTCTATGAACTGAACCTACATACAGTACATCATGTCTGTCTATGAACCTACATACAGTACATCATGTATGTCAATGAACTCAAGGCAGAACTGGACAAGGAGACATTGTGCGAATGGTTTTACAAGGTTATAACACAAACCTTATTAAAATGATATACCCAATGACAAACCCAATGATATACCCAATGATATACCCAATGATATACCCAAACCGACAATCTGAAACAAATTACAGCCTGTATAACAGGTAGAGGGTTGGGGTAGAGGGTTGGGGTAGAGGGTTGGGGTAGAGGGTTGGGGTATCATAGGACTGAGGCTGGGTAGAGGGTTGGGGTAGAGGGTTGGGGTAGAGGGTTGGGGTATTGTAGGACTGAGGCTGGGTAAAGGGTTGGGGTAGAGGGTTGGGGTAGAGGGTTGGGGTAGAGGGTTTGGGTAGAGGGTTGAGGTAGAGGGTTGGGGTATTGTAGGACTGAGGCTGGGTAAAGGGTTGGGGTAGAGGGTTGGGGTAGAGGGTTGGGGTAGAGGGTTGGGGTAAGAGGGTTGGGGTAAAGGATTGGGGTAGAGGGTTGGGGTAGAGGGTTGGGGTATAGTAGGGTAAGGCTGGGTAGAGGGTTGGGGTATTATAGGACTGAGGCTGGGTAGAGGGTTGGGGTAAAGGGTTGGGGTGAGGGTTGGGGTAAAGGGTTGGGGTAGAGGGTTGGGGTATCATAGGACTGAGGCTGGGTAGAGGGTTGGGGTATCATAGGACTGAGGCTGGGTATTGGGTTGGGGTAGAGGGTTGGGGTAGAGGGTTGGGGTATTGTAGGACTGAGGCTGGGTAAAGGGTTGGGGTAGAGGGTTGGGGTATAGTAGGACTGAGGCTGGGTAAAGGGTTGGGGTAGAGGGTTGGGGTATAGTAGGACTGAGGCTGGGTAAAGGGTTGGGGTAGAGGGTTGGGGTATAGTAGGACTGAGGCTGGGTAGAGGGTTGGGGTATTGTAGGACTGAGGCTGGGTAAAGGGTTGGGGTAGAGGGTTGGGGTATTGTAGGACTGAGGCTGGGTAAAGGGTTGGGGTAGAGGGTTGGGGTATTGTAGGACTGAGGCTGGGTAAAGGGTTGGGGTATCATAGGACTGAGGCTGGGTAAAGGGTTGGGGTAGAGGGTTGGGGTATTGTAGGACTGAGGCTGGGTAGAGGGTTGGGGTATCATAGGACTGAGGCTGGGTAAAGGGTTGGGGTAGAGGGTTGGGGTATTGTAGGACTGAGGCTGGGTAAAGGGTTGGGGTAGAGGGTTGGGGTATTGTAGGACTGAGGCTGGGTAAAGGGTTGGGGTAGAGGTATTATAGGACTGAGACTGGGTAAAGGGTTGGGGTATTGTAGGACTGAGGCTGGGTAAAGGGTTGGGGTAGAGGGTTGGGGTATTATAGGACTGAGGCTGGGTAAAGGGTTGGGGTAGAGGGTTGGGGTATTGTAGGACTGAGGCTGGGTAAAGGATTGGGGTATCATAGGACTGAGGCTGGGTAAAGGGTTGGGGTATCATAGGACTGAGGCTGGGTAAAGGGTTGGGGTAGAGGGTTGGGATATTGTAGGACTGAGGCTGGGTAAAGGGTTGGGGTAGAGGGTTGGGGTATTATAGGACTGAGGCTGGGTAAAGGGTTGGGGTAGAGGGTTGGGGTATTGTAGGACTGAGGCTGGGTAAAGGGTTGGGGTATCATAGGACTGAGGCTGGGTAAAGGGTTGGGGTATCATAGGACTGAGGCTGGGTAAAGGGTTGGGGTAGAGAGTTGGGGTATTATAGGACTGAGACTGGGTAAAGGGTTGGGGTATTGTAGGACTGAAGCTGGGTAAAGGGTTGGGGTATTATAGGACTGAGACTGGATAAAGGGTTGGGGTATTGTAGGACTGAGGCTGGGTAAAGGGTTGGGGTATTATAGGACTGAGGCTGGGTAAAGGGTTGGGGTAGTAGGTTGGGGTATTGTAGGACTGAGACTGGGTAAAGGGTTGGGGTAGAGGGTTGGGGTATTATAGGACTGAGACTAGGTAAAGGGTTGGGGTATTGTAGGACTGAGGCTGGGTAAAGGGTTGGGGTATTATAGGACTGAGGCTGGGTAAAGGGTTGGGGTAGAGGGTTGGGGTATTGTAGGACTGAGGCTGGGTAAAGGGTTGGGGTAGAGGGTTGGGGTATTATAGGACTGAGACTGGGTAAAGGGTTGGGGTATTGTAGGACTGAGGCTGGGTAAAGGGTTGGGGTAGAGGGTTGGGGTATTATAGGACTGAGGCTGGGTAAAGGGTTGGGGTAGAGGGTTGGGGTATTGTAGGACTGAGGCTGGGTAAAGGATTGGGGTATCATAGGACTGAGGCTGGGTAAAGGGTTGGGGTATTGTAGGACTGAGGCTGGGTAAAGGGTTGGGGTAGAGGGTTGGGGTATTGTAGGACTGAGGCTGGGTAAAGGGTTGGGGTATTGTAGGACTGAGGCTGGGTAAACAACACACGTCTGTTGTATGACTGCACACACACACACACACACGTCTGTTGTATGACTGCACACACACACACGTCTGTTGTATGACCTCACACGGCCGGGCGCTTGACACTGAGGAGATACCACATATGTAAATGATGTGTTAATTTTAATATCAGCTGTGAAAGGACTCCGGGCCATCCCCTCTACCCTGCACCTCCCCCTGTTTCTCCCCACTGCTAATCAGTCCTAACAAGGAATCATCTCACATCTCACTGTTCTTACAAAGGCCAGTGACCTAATTATGTGTGTGTGTGTGTGTGTGTGTGTGTGTGTGTGTGTGTGTGTGTGTGTGTGTGTGTGTGTGTGTGTGTGTGTGAGTGAGTGAGACAGATAGACAGAGTGTGAGTGAGAGAGAGACAGACAGACACATAAGAGAGACAGCGAGAGAGAGAGAGAGAGACAGCGAGAGAGAGAGAGCGACAGCGAGAGAGAGCGACAGCGAGAGAGAGACAGAGAGAGAGACAGAGAGAGAGAAAGAGAGAGAAAGCGAGAGAGAGCGAGAGAGAGACAGACAGAGAGAGAGAAAGAGAGAGAGCGAGAGAGAAAGAGAGACAGCGAGAGAGAAAGAGAGAGCGCGAGAGAGAGAGAGAGAGAAAGAGAGAGAAAGCGAGAGAGAGCGAGAGAGAGACACACAGAGAGAGAGAAAGAGAGACAGCGAGAGAGAAAGAGAGAGAGAAAGAGACAGCGAGAGAGAGAGAGAGAGACACACAGAGAGAGAGAAAGAGAGAGAGAGCGAGAGACAGCGAGAGAGACAGCGAGAGAGCGACAGCGACAGAGAGACAGAGAGAGAGAGAGAGAGACAGAGAGACAGAGAGAGAGAGACAGAGAGAGAGAGAGAGAGAGAGAGAGAGAGAGAGAGAGAGAGAGACAGAGAGAGAGAGAGAGAGACAGAGAGAGAGATACAGAGAGAGAGAGACAGAGAGAGAGAGAGACAGAGAGAGAGACAGAGAGAGAGAGATAGAGAGAGAGACAGAGAGAGAGAGAGACAGAGAGAGAGAGAGACAGAGAGAGAGAGAGAGAGAGAGAGAGACAGAGAGACAGAGAGAGAGAGAGAGAGAGAGAGACAGAGAGAGACAGAGAAAGAGAGAGAGAGAGAGAGAGAGAGAGAGAGACAGAGAGAGAGAGAGACAGAGAGAGAGAGAGAGACAGAGAGAGAGAGAGACACAGAGAGAGAGAGAAAGAGAGAGAGAGAGAGACAGAGAGAGAGAGACAGCGAGAGAGAGAGAGACAGCGAGAGAGAGAGACAGCGAGAGAGACAGCGAAAGAGAGAAAGACCGAGAGAGAGAGAGACAGCATGTGTCCACCAGCAGCGAGTGGAGGTTTCTCTCTAGTGTGTGTTGTATTGAGTTACCCAGATTGTAAACCTAATCCACACACGTTATGCATATTGACTCCAATTTACATGGTTTGTTTCCAGACTCGCTGACTGCTGTGAATGTAAACGTGGGGATTCAGTCTCTGGTTAGTTACGGTCCTACTGCCTCTACCTGCGAGGGGATATGAAATGTAAGGCCTGGCATTTCATTTCATTCACAAATGTCAATTATACACAAGAGAAAACAATGTTTATTCTAAAACCATCGCAGAAGAAATAAATATGTGTTGAGATATAATGACAGAATGGTGAGTTGGCAGCAAAACTGAAGGAGATATTGGACATAATGTCTCCTCTGTCTGCCAGGTTGATGAGACATAAGAACAGGAGATATTGGACATGTCTTCTCTCAGGTTGATGAGACATAAGAACAGGAGATATTGGACATGGTGTCTCCTCTCTCTGCCAGGTTGATGAGACATAAGAACAGGAGATATTGGACATGGTGTCTCCTCTGTCTGCCAGGTTGATGAGACATAAGAACAGGAGATATTGGACATGGTGTCTCCTCTGTCTGCCAGGTTGATGAGACATAAGAACAGGAGATATTGGACATGGTGTCTCCTCTCTCTGCCAGGTTGATGAGACATAAGAACAGGAGATATTGGACATGTCTTCTCTCAGGTTGATGAGACATAAGAACAGGAGATATTGGACATGTCTTCTCTCAGGTTGATGAGACATAAGAACAGGAGATATTGGACATGTCTTCTCTCAGGTTGATGAGACATAAGAACAGGAGATATTGGACATGTCTTCTCTCAGGTTGATGAGACATAAGAACAGGAGATATTGGACATGTCTTCTCTCAGGTTGATGAGACATAAGAACAGGAGATATTGGACATGTCTTCTCTCAGGTTGATGAGACATAAGAACAGGAGATATTGGACATGTCTTCTCTCAGGTTGATGAGACATAAGAACAGGAGATATTGGACATGTCTTCTCTCAGGTTGATGAGACATAAGAACAGGAGATATTGGACATGTCTTCTCTCAGGTTGATGAGACATAAGAACAGGAGATATTGGACATGTCTTCTCTCAGGTTGATGAGACATAAGAACAGGAGATATTGGACATGGTGTCTCCTCTGTCTGCCAGGTTGATGAGACATAAGAACAGGAGATATTGGACATGTCTTCTCTCAGGTTGATGAGACATAAGAACAGGAGATATTGGACATGTCTTCTCTCAGGTTGATGAGACATAAGAACAGGAGATATTGGACATGTCTTCTCTCAGGTTGATGAGACATAAGAACAGGAGATATTGGACATGTCTTCTCTCAGGTTGATGAGACATAAGAACAGGAGATATTGGACATGGTGTCTCCTCTGTCTGCCCGGTTGATGAGACATAAGAACAGGAGACTGTTAGTTCTGATGATAATCCACAGGAGTTATTCCCCTTCCTTCCACCTCACAGGTTTGTTAGACACATTTCACTGGCTAACATCTCTCCCCCTCACCTCTCCTCTCCTCTCCCCGTCTCACTCCTCCTCCTCCCTGTCTCACTCCTCACCCCCCGTCTCTCTCCTCCTCCACCCCTCATCTCACCCCCCCTCTGTCTGACTCCTCCTCGCCCCTGTCAAAACAACCATGACGACCTTAAAATGTAAAAATATAAAAAATTGCCAATTGTAAATTATTGATCAGGGTCTCTGCCGCCCCCCACCCCTTCCCCAACCCTCCTTTCCCTCCAAAATAAATGATTTCAGTTCACTAAACTGGCAAATAATTCCAAATGGAAGGTGTTGGAGCGTTAAGATGGCGTCCATCCATCCAACAATCCACCGCTCTGTGAAACCTTGGTGGGGAAAGAGGAATTGGCAGGACTGGACCCGGGGCCTCCCTGTTGTTAAAGTACGCCAGCAACACCCACTAAAAGCTGGTTGTGCACCTCAGAGGAACCCTGCGGCTTCAATCAGCCAGGCAGAGAGGCACGCAGGCATAGAGTCCCAAATCACAACCTATTCCCTACTGGCCCTGGTCTAGAGTAGAGCACTATGTAGTGAATAGGGGGCCATTTGGATCACTAGCTGCCTGTTAATACAGACCCACTCTACCCTCCCCCTGTTGCCTCTACATGTCATACAAGGGAAGGAAGTTGCTGTTTGAATGAATGAATCGGCTGGGAAATGAACGGTGGATTAATGCTGGATGGAGCTGGCTGAGTAGGTGTGTGTCTGGGGGGGGTGGGGGATGGAGCTGGCTGAGTAGGTGTGTGTCTGGGGGGGTGGGGATGGAGCTGGCTGAGTAGGTGTGTGTCTGGGGGTTGGTGGATGGAGCTGGCTGAGTAGGTGTGTGTCTGGGGGGTTGGTGGGATGGAGCTGGCTGAGTAGGTGTGTGTCTGGGGGGGTTGGGGGATGGAGCTGGCTGAGTAGGTGTGTGTCTGGGGGGTTGGTGGGATGGAGCTGGCTGAGTAGGTGTGTGTCTGGGGGGGGGTTGGGGGATGGAGCTGGCTGAGTAGGTGTGTGTCTGGGTTGGTGGGATGGAGCTGGCTGAGTAGGTGTGTGTCTGGGGGGTTGGTGGGATGGATGGCTGGTAGGGTGTGTCTGGGGGGTTGGTGGGATGGAGCTGGCTGAGTAGGTGTGTGTCTGGGGGGATGGTGTTGTGGGATGGAGATGATGAGTAGGTGATGTGTCTGGGGGTTGGTGGGATGGAGCTGGCTTGAGTGGTGTGTGTCTGGGGGGTTGGTGGGATGGAGCTGGCTGAGTAGGTGTGTGTGGGTGGGGGATGATGTGTTGGTGGGATGGAGCTGGCTGAGTAGGTGTGTGTCTGGGGGGCCAGGGGATGGAGCTGGCTGATGGTGTGTCTGGGGGGTGGATGGATGGAGCTGGCTGGGAGGTGATGTGTGGGGGGTTGGTGGGATGGATGATGTGTTGGCTGGAGTAGGTGGGGGTCTGGGGGGGTTGGTGGGATGGAGCTGGATGATGTGTTGGTGTGTGTCTGGGGATGGGATGGAGCTGGCTGAGTGGATGATGTCTGGGGGATGGGATGGGGATGCTGGCTGAGTAGGATGTGTGTCTGGGGGGTGTTGGTGGGATGGAGCTGGCTGAGTAGGTGTGTGTTGGGGGGGTGGGATGGGCTGGCTGGCGTAGGTGATGTTGGTCTGGGGGTGTTGGTGGGATGGAGATGAGTAGGTGTGTGTGTCTGGGGGGATGATGATGGATGGAGCTGGCTGAGTAGATGTGTGTCTGGTGGGGGGGGATGGATGATGTGTTGAGTAGGTGTGATGTCTGGGGGGTGTTGGTGGGATGGAGCTGGCTGAGTAGGTGTGGGGGGGATGGATGATGGGTTAGTGAGTAGGTGTGTGTCTGGGGGGGGGGATGGGATGGAGCTGGGGGAGGATGGTGTGTGTCTGGGGGGATGGATGATGGTTGGGGATGGAGCTGGTGTGAGTAGGTGTGTGTCTGGGGGGGTGGGGGATGGAGCTGGAGGTGTGTGTCTGGGGGGAATGTTGGTGGGATGGAGATGTGGCTGAGTAGGTGTGATGTCTGGGGGTTGGTGGGATGGAGCTGGCTGAGTAGGTGTGTGTCTGGGGGTGGGTTGGTGGGATGGTTGGCTGGGTGGGGAGTGGTGATGTGTCTGGGGGGTTGGTGGGTGGCTGAGTGTTGGTGTGTGTCTGATGGGTTGGTGGGATGGAGATGGCTGAGTAGGTGTGTGTCTGGGGGGTTGGTGGGATGGAGCTGGCTGAGTAGGTGATGTGTCTGGGGGGTTGGTGGGATGGAGCTGGCTGAGTAGGTGATGTGTCTGGGGGTGGGGGATGGATGATGTGTTGCTGGTAGGTGTGTGTCTGGGGGGTTGGTGGGATGGAGATGTGCTGAGTAGGTGTGTGTCTGATGGTTGGTGGGATGGATGATGAGTAGGTGTGTGTCTGGGGGGATTGGTGGGATGGAGCTGGCTGAGTAGGTGTGTGTCTGGATAGGGGGTTGGTGGGATGGAGCTGGCTGAGTAGGTGTGTGTGTGATGGGGTTGGTGGGATGGAGCTGAGTAGGTGTGTCTGGGGGGTGGTGGGATGGATGATGTGTTGGTGGGGGGGATGATGTGTGTTGGTGGGTGTGGGATGGATGGTGTTGGTGGGATGGATGATGTGTTGGTGGGGTGGGGATGTGTTGGTGGGTGGGATGATGTGTTGGTGGGTGGGGATGGATGATGGGGATGATGTGTTGGTGGGTGGGATGATGTGTTGGTGGGTGGGGATGGATGATGTGTTGGTGGGTGGGATGGATGATGTGTTGGTGGGTGGGGATGAATGATGTGTTGGTGGGTGGGATGATGTGTTGGTGGGTGTGTCTGTGTGGGGGATGGATGGTGGGGATGGATGATGTGTTGGTGGGTGTGTGTCTGGGGGGTGGGGATGTGTTGGTAGGTGGGGGGGGATGGATGATGTGTTGGTGGGTGTGGGGGGATGTGTTGGTGGGTGACGGATGATGTGTTGGTGGGTGGGGGATGATGATGTTTGGTGGGTGGGGATGGATGATGTGTTGGTGGGTGGGATGATGTGTTGGTGGGTGGGGATGAATGATGTGTTGGTGGGTGGATGATGATGTTTGGTGGGTGGATGTGTGTTGGTTTGGGGGGGGGTTGGTGGGTGGGGATGGATGTGTTGGTGGGTGGGTGTGATGTCTTGGTGGGGGGGTGACGATGATGTTGGTAGGTGGGGGATGGATGATGTGTTGGTGGGGGGATGGATGATGTGTTGGTGGGGGATGGATGATGTGTTGGTGGGGGTGATGTGTTGGTGGATGGATGATGTGTTTGGTGGGTGGGGGGATGGATGATGTGTTGGTGGGTGGGATGGATGATGTGTTGGGGGGATGGATGATGTGTTGGTGGGTGGGGTGGGATGGATGATGTCTTGG
This sequence comes from Oncorhynchus tshawytscha, assembly GCF_018296145.1. Taxonomy (NCBI): domain Eukaryota; kingdom Metazoa; phylum Chordata; class Actinopteri; order Salmoniformes; family Salmonidae; genus Oncorhynchus; species Oncorhynchus tshawytscha. The sequence goes on along the minus strand of NW_024609611.1, from coordinate 216,825 downwards.
TAGGGGGGGGGGGGTGGATGATGTCTTGGTAGGTGGGGATGGATGATATGTTGGGGTGGGGGATGGATGATGTGTTGGTGGGTGGGGGGATGGATGGATGATGTGTTGGTGGGTGGATGATGTGTTGGTGGGTGGGGGGTGGATGATGTGTTGGTGGGTGGGGGGATGATGATGTGTTGGTGGGTGGGGGATGGTGATGTTGGTGGGTGGTGGGTGGGTGGGGATGATGGATGATGTGTTGGTGGGGATGGGATGATGATGTTTGGTGGGTGGGGGGATGGATGATGTGTTGGTGGGGGATGGATGATGTGTTGGTGGGTGGGGGGGATGGATGATGTGTTGGTGGGTGGGGATGGATGATGTGTTGGTGGGGGGGGATGGATGATGTTGTTGGTGGGTGAGATGGATGATGTGTTGGTGGGTGGGGGATGGATGATGTGTTGGTGGGTGGGGGGATGGATGATGTGTTGGTGGGTGGGATGGATGATGTGTTGGTGGGTGGGGGGATGGATGATGTCTTGGTAGGTGGGGATGGATGATATGTTGGTGGGTGGGATGATGTGTTGGTGGGTGGGGATGGGGGATGGATGATGATGTGTTGGTGGGTGGGGGATGATGTGTTGTGGGTGGGGGGGGGTGGATGATGTGTTGGTGGGTGGGGATGGATGATGTGTTGGTGGGTGGGGGATGATGGATGATGTGGGTGTGACATGTGGGGGGGGGATGGATGATGTGTTGGTGGGTGGGATGGTTAGTAGGTGATGTGTGTTGGTGGGTGGGGGATGGATGATGTGTTGGTGGGTGGATGATGATGTTGGTGGGTGGGGATGATGATGATGTGTTGGTGGGTGGGGATGGATGATGTGTTGGTGGTTGGGGGGATGATGATGTGTTGGTGGGTGGGGGATGGATGATGTGTTGGTGGGTGGGGGATGGATGATGTGTTGGTGGGTGGGGATGGTGATGTGTTGGTGGGTGGGGGATGGATGATGTGTTGGTGGGTGGGGATGGATGATGTGTTTGTGGGTGGGATGGGGATGTTATGATGTGTTGGTGGGAGATGGATGATGTGTTGGTGGGTGGGGGAATGGATGATGTGTTGGTGGGTGGGATGGATGATGTGTTGGTGGGTGGGGGATGGATGATGTGTTGGTGGGTGGGGGGATGGTTGGTGGATGGATGATGTGTTGGTGGGTGGGGGATGGATGATGTGTTAGTGGGGGGGGATGGATGATGTGTTGGTGGGTGGGGGGACGGATGATGTGTTGGTGGGTGGATGATGTGTTGTTGGTGGGTGGGGGAATGATGATGTGTTGGTGGGTGGGGGATGATGATGTTTGGTGGGTGGGGGATGGATGTTGTTTGTGGGTGGGGGATGGATGATGTGTTGGTGGGTGGGGGATGGTGATGTGTTGGTGGGTGGGGGGATGGATGATGTGTTGGTGGGTGGGGGACGGATGGATGATGTGTTGGTGGTGGGGGGATGGATGATGGTTGGATGGATGATGTGTTGGTGGGTGGGAGGATGATGTGTTGGTGGGTGGGGATGGATGATGTGTTGGTGGGGGGATGGATGATGTGTTGGTGGGTGGGAGGATGGATGATGTGTTGGTAGGTGGGTGGGGGATGGATGATGTGTTGGTGGGATGATGTGTTTGGTAGGGGGGGAATGGATGATGTGTTGGTGGGTGGGGGGTGGATGATGTGTTGGTGGGTGGGGGGGATGGATGATGTGTTGGTGGGTGGGGATGGATGATGTGTTGGTGGGGATGGATGATGTGTTGGTGGGTGGGGGATGGATGATGTGTTGGTGGGTGGGTGGGGGTGATGATGTGTTGGTGGGTGGGGATGGATGATGTGTTGGTGGGGATGGATGATGTGTTGGTGGGTGGGGGGGTGGATGATGATGTTTGGTGGGTGGGGATGGATGATGTGTTGGTGGGTAGGGGGAATGGATGATGTGTTGGTGGGTGGGGGATGGATGATGTGTTGGTGGGGTAGGGGGGTGGATGGATGATGTGTTGGTGGGTGGGGATGGATGATGTGTTGGTGGGTGGAGCGATGGATGATGTTTTAGTAGGGTGGGGGATGGTGATGTGTTGGTGGGGGGGAGATGGATGATGTGTTTAGTGGGTGGAGATGGATGATGTGTTGGTAGGGGGATGGATGATGTGTTGGTGGGTGGGGGATGGATGATGTGTTGGTGGGTGGAAAGGATGGATGATGTGTTGGTGGGTGGGGGGGATGGATGATGTGTTGGTGGGTGGGGGGATGGATGATGTGTTGGTGGGTGGGGGGATGATGATGTGTTGGTGGGTGGGGGGATGGATGATGTGTTGGTGGGTGGGGGATGGATGATGTGTTGGTGGGTGGGGGATGGATGATATGTTGGTGGGTGGGGATGGATGATGTGTTGGTGGGTGGGGATGGATGATGTGTTGGTGGGTGGGGGGGGATGGATGATGTGTTAGAGATGGGGATGGTGGGATGGATGATGTGTTGGTGGGGGGGGTGGATGATGTGTTGGTGGGTGGGGGATGGATGATGTGCTGGTGGGTGATGGATGATGTGTTGGTGGGTGGGGGGGGGATGATGTGTTGGTGGGTGGGGGGTGATGATGATGTTTTGGTGGGTGGGGGATGGATGATGTGTTGGTGGGTGGATGATGATGGATGATGTGTTGGTAGGGGGGATGTGTTGGTGGGTGGATGATGTGTTGGTGGGTGGGGGATGATGGATGATGTGTTGATGGGTGGGGGGATGGATGATGTGTTGGTGGGTTAGGGATGATGATGTGTTGGTAGGGGATGGATGATGTGTTGGTGGGTGGGGATGGATGGATGATGTGTTGGTGGGTGGGGGGTGGATGATGTGTTGGTGGGTGGGGGGATGGATGATGTGTTGGTGGGTGGGGGGAATGAATGATGTGTTGGTGGGGTGGGGGGATGATGGATGATGTGTTGGTGGGTGAGGGATGGATGATGTGTTGGTGGGTGGGGATGGATGATGTGTTGGTGGGTGGGGGGGATGGATGATGTTTGGTGGGTAGGGATGGATGATGTGTTGGTGGGTGGGGGGCGGATGGATGATGTGTTGGTGGGTGGGGGATGGATGATGTGTTGGTGGGGGGATGGATGATGTGTTGGTGGGATAGATGGGGGGGATGGATGATGATGTTGGTGGGTGGAGGGGATGGATGATGTGTTGGTGGGTGGGGGGTGGATGATGTGTTGGTGGGTGGGGGATGGATGATGATGTGTTGGTGGGTGGGGGGGATGATGTGTTGGTGGGTGGGGATGGATGATGTGTTGGTGGGTGGGGGATGGATGATGTGTTGGTGGGTGGGGGGATGGATGATGTGTTGGTGGGTGGGGGGATGGATGATGTGTTGGTGGGTGGGGGGGGATGATGTGTTGGATGATGTGGGGGGTAGGGATGGATGATGTGTTGGTGGGTGGGGGGGATGGATGATGTGTTGGTGGGTGGGGATGATGATGTGTTGGTGGGTGGGGGGATGGATGATGTGTTGGTGGGGAGATGATGATGTGTTGGTGGGGATGGGGGATGATGATGTGTTGGTGGGTGGGGGATGGATGATGTGTTGGTGGGTGGGGGGATGGATGATGTGTTGGTGGGTGGGGGATGGATGATGTGTTGGTGGGTGGGGGGGATGGATGATGTGTTGGTGGGTGGGGGGGATGGATGATGTGTGTGTCACTCACTGGGGGACTTTTGGTCATGTTTAATGCCTCCAATTAAGTTTCAGATTCACAGGAGCAAAATAAGCTTTTAAAGGAAATTAGTAAAAGCAATTTTACTATTGCCAATACAAACACACACAGACACACACTTGTATTTGAATCAAAAATCTAGTGAATAATGGCCAACACCTGAGCCTTTACAGTCTCGCTCCGATAGAAACCGCTCCCGTTTTGAAAGACATTCTCCAGAGGGTACAGTCCCAAATGGCACCCTATATATATATATAGTGCACTACTTTCAACCAGAGCCTTATGGGCCCTGCAGTACACTATACGGGGGGATAGGGAGCTATTTGTGACACAGACAGAGTGTGTTGTTAGGAACATAGCTGGTCAAGGATCCTCTCTCTACACAACAACAGAACCGAACTCTCCTTCACAACGCCAGTCCACCAATAACCTTCATCAAAACAAGACCGTCAAAAAAAATGTTTGTTTTTTAAAAAGAACCCTCCTTTTTATCTGACAGAGGTAGCTACAGTAGGGTACAGTGCACCTCTAACACAAATGTAACACAGCACAATAAGAGTTGAGCACATCTCTGTGGGTGAACAATGAGTTCAGCTGTACTACAGGCCTGCCAATTAGTGATCCAAGCTGCTGCTGTTGGAACCAAAGGCAGCAGGAATGTTGTACAAGGCCACTGCTACTGTTTCCTGGGCTTAGCAGAGCACAGAGGGAGAGGTACGTGCAGAAACGACGAGGGCAGCCAGGGGAAGGGGAAGGGGGGGGGTCCTCACATATCATAACCTTGATTAACCCACAATACAGAACGTTCCAGAAAGAGACATGACAGAAGAATAGAAGTCAGCCAATAAGTGCTGAGGGATTCACCAAAACGTCTTTCAATATTTTTTATAACAAAGTTTGTTCAATTATTTGAATTCCATTTTGTATTTTCTCGAGAGATAAATCAGATCAAGTCTGAACTGTGCGATGTAGTAGAGTGGTATTCTACATAGTTTAGCACAGAGATATTGGTAACTCACTAGAATGACTTTAATCCATTGCGCGCTCGTCTACTTGTCCGGTCTGTGTGGAGCACAGGAGGAGATGTAGAGGGAGAGAAAGGAGAACGTGGGATGGAGAGGGAGAGAAATGAGAGGAGAATGTGGGATGTAGAGGAAGATGAAGGAGAACGTGGGATGGAGAGGGAGAGGAAGGAGAGGAGAATGTGGGTTGGAGAGGAAGAGGAAGGAGAGGAGAATGTGGGATGGAGAGGAAGAGGAAGGAGAGGAGAATGTGGGATGGAGAGAGAAGATGAAGGAGAACGTGGATGGAGAGGAGAGGAAGGAGAGGAGAATGTGGATGGAGAGGAAGAGGAAAGAGAGGAGAATGTGGGATGGAGAGGAAGAGAAAGGAGAGGAGAATGTGGGATGGAGAGGGAAGAAAGGAGAGGAGAATGTGGGATGGAGAGGAGAGAAAAGAGAGGAGAATGTGGATGGAGAGGAGAGAAAGGAGAGGAGAATGTGGGATGGAGAGGGAGAGAAAGGAGAGAAATGTGGATGGAGAGGAGAGAAAGAGAGGAGAATGTGGGATGGAGGGAGAGAGAGGAGAAATGTGGGATGGAGAGGAGAGAAAGGAGAGGAGAATGTGGGATGGAGAGGAGAGAAGGAGAGGAGAACGTGGGATGGAGAGGGAGAGAAAGGAGAGATGAATGTGGATGGAGAGAAAGGAGAGGAGAATGTGGATGGAGAGGGAGAAAGGAGAGGAGAATGTGGATGGAGAGGAGAGAAAGGATGAGAGGAGAAAATGAGAATGGGATGGAGAGGAGAGAAAGGAGAGAGAGAACGTGGGATGGAGAGGAGAGAGAAGAGGAGAGGAGAATGTGGGATGGAGAGGAAAGAGAGAAATGGAGAGGAGAATGTGGGATGGAGGGAGAGAAAGGAGAGAGAATGTGGGATGTGGGAGAGGGAGAATGATGAGAGGAGAGAGAACGTGTGGGATGGAGAGGAGAGAAAGGAGAGGAGAATGTGGATGGAGAGGGAGAGAAAGGAGAGGAGAATGTGGGATGGAGAGGAGAATGTGGGATGTAGAGGGAGAGAAAGGAGAACGGGATGGAGATGGAGAGGAGGAAGAGAAGGAGAGGAGAATGTGGGATGGAGAGGAGAGAAAGGAGAGGAGAAATGTGGGATGGAGAGGGAGAGAAAGGAGAGAGAATGTGGATGGAGAGGAGAGAAAGGAGAGAGAATGTGGGATGGAGAGAGAGAATGAAAGGAGAGAGAGAAATGTGGGATGGAGAGGAAGAGGAAAGGAGAGGAGAATGTGGGATGGAGAGGGGAAGAGAAAGGAGAGGAGAATGTGGGATGGAGAGGGAGAGGAAGGAGAGGAGAACGTGTGATGGAGAGGGAGAGGAAGGAGAGGAGAACGTGGGATGGAGAGGGAGAGAAAGGAGAGGAGAATGTGGGATGTAGAGGGAGAGGAAGGAGAGGAGAATGTGGGATGGAGAGGGAGAGGAAGGAGAGGAGAATGTGGGATGTAGAGGGAGAGAAAGGAGAGGAGAATGTGGGATGGAGAGGGAGAGAAAGGAGAGGAGAATGTGGGATGGAGAGGAGAATGTGGGATGTAGAGGGAGAGAAAGGAGAACGTGGGATGGAGAGGAAGAGGAAGGAGAGGAGAACGTGGGATGGAGAGGAAGAGAAAGGAGAGGAGAATGGGGATGGAGAGGGAGAGAAAGGAGAGGAGAATGTGGGATGGAGAGGAGAATGTGGGATGTAGAGGGAGAGAAAGGAGAACGTGGGATGGAGAGGAAGAGGAAGGAGAGGAGAACGTGTGATGGAGAGGAAGAGAAAGGAGAGGAGAATGTGGGATGGAGAGGGAGAGAAAGGAGAGGAGAATGTGGGATGGAGAGGGAGAGAAAGGAGAGGAGAATGTGGGATGGAGAGGGAGAGAAAGGAGAGGAGAATGTGGGATGGAGAGGAAGAGGAAGGAGAGGAGAATGTGGGATGGAGAGGGAGAGGAAGGAGAGGAGAATGTGGGATGGAGAGGGAGAGGAAGGAGAGGAGAATGTGGGATGGAGAGGGAGAGAAAGGAGAGGAGAACGTGGGATGGAGAGGAAGGAAGAGAAATGGAGAGGGAGAGAATGTGAGATGAGAGGGAGAGGAGAGGAAAAAGGGAGAATGTGGATGGAGAGGAAGAGGAAATGGAGAGGAGAATGTGGGATGGAGAGGGAGAGGAAGGAGAGGAGAATGTGGGATGGAGAGGGAGAGGAGAAGGGAGGAAGGAGAGGAGAATGGGATGGAGAGGAGGAGAGGAGAATGGATGGAGAGGAGAATGTGGGATGGAGAGGGAGAGAAAGGAGAGGAGAATGTGGGATGGAGAGGAGAGGAAGAGAGGAGAATGTGGGATGGAGAGGGAGAGGAAGGAGAGGAGAGATGTGGATGGAGAGGAAGAGAAAGGAGAGGAGAATGTGGGATGGAGAGGAAGAGAATGGGGAGAGGAGAAATGTGGGATGGAGAGGAAGGAGAGGAGAATGTGGGATGGAGAGGAGAGGAGAGAGAACGTGGATGGAGAGGAAGGAGAGGAGAATGTGGGATGGAGAGGAGAGAAAGGAGAGGAGAATGTGGGATGGAGAGGAGAGGAAGGAGAGGAGAATGTGGGATGGAGAGGGAGAGGAAGGAGAGGAGAATGTGGGATGGAGAGGGAGAGGAGAGGAGAATGTGGGATGGAGAGGAGAAGGAGAGAATGGGATGGAGAGGAGAGGAAGGAGAGGAGAATGTGGGATGGAGAGGAAGAGAGGAAGGAGAGGAGAATGGGGATGGAGAGGAAGGAGAGGAGAATGTGGGATGGAGAGGGAGAGGAGGAGAGGAGAATGTGGATGGAGAGGAAGAGAAAGGAGAGGAGAACGGGATGGAGAGGAAGGAGAGGAGAACATGGGATGGAGAGGGAGAATGGGACGGAGAGGAGAACGTGGGATGGAGAGGAGAGGAGAGAGGAGAATGTGGGATGGAGAGGAAGGAGAGGAGAATGTGGGATGGAGAGGGAAGGAAGGAGAGGAGAATGTGGGATGGAGAGGGAGGAAGGAGAGGAGAATGTGGATGGAGAGGAAGGAGAGGAGAATGTGGGATGGAGGGAGAGGAAGGAGAGGAGAACGTGGGATGGAGAGGAAGGAGAGGAGAACATGGGATGGAGAGGGAGAGGACGGAGAGGAGAACGTGGATGGAGAGGAAGGAGAGGAGAATGTGGGATGGAGAGGAGAATGTGGGATGGAGAGGGAGAGGAAGGAGAGGAGAATGTGGGATGGAGAGGAAGGAGAGGAGAATGTGGGATGGAGAGGTGGGAAGGAAGAGAGGAGAACGTGGATGGAGAGGAAGGAGAGGAGAACGTGGGAGAAGGAGAGGAGAGGGAAACGGAGAGGAGAATGGAGGATGGAGAGGGAGAGGAAGGAGAGGAGAATGTGGATGGAGAGGAAGGAAGGAGAGGAGAATGTGGGATGGAGAGGAGAGGATGGAGGAGGAGAACGGGATGGAGAGGGAGAGGAGAAAGTGTTATGAGAGGAGAATGGGATGGAGAGTTGTGGATAAGAAGGAAGGAGAGGAGAATGTGGGATGGAGAGGGAGAGAGAAGGAGAGTGAGGAGAATGTGGATGATCAGTAGAGAGGAGAGAAAGGAGAGAGAATGTGGATGGAGAGGGAGAGGAAGGAGAGGAGAACGTGGGATGGAGAGGAAGGAGAGGAGAATGTGGGATGGAGAGGGAGAGGAAGGAGAGGAGAATGTGGGATGGAGAGGAGAGGAAGGAGAGAACATGGGAGAAGGGATGGGAGGAGAATGGAGAGGGAGAGTGAAGGAGAGGAGAACGGGATGGAGAGGAAGAGAGGAGAGAGAATGTGGATGGAGAGGGAGAGGAAGGAGAGGAGAACGTGGATGGGGAGAGGAAGGAGAGAGAACATGGGATGGAGAGGGAGAGGACGGAGAGGAGAACGTGGATGGAGAGGAAGGAGAGGAGAATGTGGGATGGAGAGGAAGGAGAGGAGAACGTGGATGGGAGGAAGGAGAGGAGAATGTGGGATGGAGAGGGAGAGGAAGGAGAGAGAACGTGGGATGGAGAGGAAGGAGAGGAGAATGTGGGATGGAGAGGAGAGGAAGGAGAGGAGAACGTGGGATGGAGAGGAAGGAGAGGAGAACATGGGATGGAGAGGGAGAGGACGGAGAGGAGAACGTGGGATGGAGAGGAAGGAGAGGAGAATGTGGGATGGAGAGGGAGAGGAAGGAGAGGAGAATGTGGGATGGAGAGGAAGAGAAAGGAGAGGAGAATGTGGGATGGAGAGGAAGGAGAGGAGAATGTGGGATGGAGAGGAAGAGAAAGGAGAGGAGAATGTGGGATGGAGAGGGAGAGAAAGGAGAGGAGAATGTGGGATGGAGAGGGATAGAGAGCAGTTGCTTTGTGAGGAATCTCTACCTGAAAATACCTGATCTAAGTGATTGATAGTTGGTAAACATCAATCCTAAAATTAGACCTTACTTACTTTGAAGAACTACTGAAACAGTGATGTTGTCAGACAGCGGCTCTGTTGTGATGAGACAACGACTTGGAATTAAATAATAAAATGTAATGTAATAAACACAACAACTGGAATATGTTCTTGAAGTTAAGTCATGTGAATAAGTGATGGTTAATTGATGATCAGCAGTAATGAACAGTCACTTCCATCATGGGACATTTATTCAGTGTTTTATTCTGTGTTACAGTGCTTCAATCCACATAATGCATTTGTGCATTTAATGTAAAAAATAAATAAATAAATAAACTAACCTGGAAATCGAAAACCGTTATTATTTTTGAATAATCGAACCGAAACGGACGTCAAAAAGCTCAGGACTAGCACCGGATAAAACCAGGTAATGAATTCAGCAGCACAAGCAGATGCCAATCACATGGATGTTATAAGCAATTAGTAAATGTTTACCTCTGCTAATCCCGGAATAGTTGTCCTCGGCAAAGGATTTCTATACGTAGCAAGAAAAGTTGATATGAGAGGACACGATGTTGAGTCAGTAGTGGTGTGGAGGTGTGGGTCAGTAGTGGTGTGGAGGTGTGGGTCAGTAGTGCTGTGGAGGTGTGGGTCAGTAGTGGTGTGGAGGTGTGGAGGTGTGGGTCAGTAGTGGTGTGGAGGTGTGTGGGTCAGTAGTGTTACGGAGGTGTGGGTCAGTAGTGTTACGGAGGTGTGGGTCAGTAGTGTTGTGGGTCAGTAGTGTTGTGGAGGTGTGGGTCAGTAGTGTTGTGTGGGTCAGTAGTGTTGTGGAGGTGTGGGTCAGTAGTGTTATGGAGGTGGGTCAGTAGTGTTGTGGAGGTGTGGGTCAGTAGTGTTGTGGAGGTGTGGGTCAATAGTGTTGTGGAGGTGTGGGTCAATGTAGTGTTGTGGAGGTGTAGGGTCAGTCCAGTGTTGTGGAGGTGTGGGTCAGTAGTGTTATGGAGGTGTGGGTCAGTAGTGTTATGGAGGTGTGGGTCAGTAGTGTTATGGAGGTGTGGGTCAGTAGTTATGTTGTGGAGGTGTGGGTCAGTAGTGTTGTGGAGGTGTGGGTCAGTAGTGTTGTGGAGGTGTGGGTCAGTAGTGTTGTGAGTAGTGGTAGAGACCATTAGACTGAAGAGTAGTGGCAGAAACTAGACATCAAGTGTTTCTCTGTAGATCTCATCTCTTCTGACAGCGGATCAGTCACAAATGGCACACTATTCCCAATATAGTGCACTAATTTAGACCAACACTCAGGACAAAAGTAGTGTACTATATAGGGCATATTATACCATTTGGGAGACAGGGGCTCCAGTAAGTCAGCGTTGTAGATTTGATATTCTTTTCACACACTTGTGTTTCTGAGGACATTTAAAAAGGTGAACTCATCCCTCTGGTGATTCCTAAGGATCCCTCCTTCCACACTTGTGGACTCGCTGTTTCTGCTGCTCCTCTGCACATTGCATTGACAGGCCTGGGGTAGTTCGATCTGCCTGCCACTGTTTGTGTTTGTTTTAACACAGCGAATGATACAAGGAGATATGGTCCTGTCCTACCTCAGTGTTGTTCAGAGGTAATGAGAGGTACTAGTCATGTCCTACCTCAGTGTTGTTCAGTGGTAATGAGAGACACTAGTCCTGTCCTACCTCAGTGTTGTCCAGAGGTAATGAGAGGTACTAGTCATGTCCTCCCTCAGTGTTGTCCAGAGGTAATGAGAGGTACTAGTCATGTCCTCCCTCAGTGTTGTCCAGAGGTAATGAGAGGTACTAGTCATGTCCTACCTCAGTGTTGTTCAGAGGTAATGAGAGGCACTAGTCCTGTCCTACCTCAGTGTTGTCCAGAGGTAATGAGTGGTACTAGTCATGTCCTACCTCAGTGTTGTTCAGAGGTAATGAGAGACACTAGTCCTGTCCTACCTCAGTGTTGTCCAGAGGTAATGAGTGGTACTAGTCATGTCCTACCTCAGTGTTATCCAGAGGTAATGAGTGGTACTAGTCATGTCCTACCTCAGTGTTGTTCAGAGGTAATGAGACCCTAATCCTGTCCTACCTCAGTGTTGTTCAGAGGTAATGAGACCCTAATCCTGTCCTACCTCAGTGTTGTTCAGAGGTAATGAGACCCTAATCCTGTCCTACCTCAGTGTTGTTCAGAGGTAATGAGACACTAATCCTGTCCTACCTCAGTGTTGTTCAGAGGTAATGAGACACTAATCCTGTTCTACCTCAGTGTTGTCCAGAGGTAATGAGGCCAAACTGACTGTCTGACATGTTATCTTCTATCCAGCAGCACTAAATGTCACTTCAGGTCTGGACATGCAAGATGTCCGCTTGACTGGGCGGCCTCTCCTCTCGCCATATCTGTCAGGTTGCTGCAGCGAGGGATGTGTGATTGGGGGGCTGAGGCGAGAGTCGGCCCTGGCCCCCCACAATGCCACCCATCAGATAATATGGCCTGAAATGCCTGCAGTTCAGGAACACTCTGTCTCTTTGTGTGACTGACCTCCAATACAGACCTCCCTTGGAGAGCCCCCACTGGAGAGGGCTCTGGGGTGGGGAGCAGTTTGGTGTGTGAGGAGGACAGAGGAGAGCGGTTGCTGGTCATGGTGTGCCCCAAGGAGAAATAGGTGTGTGTTCAGTGTGTGTGTGTCCAGTGTGTGTGTGTGTGTGTGTGTGTGTGTGTGTGTGTGTGTGTGTGTGTGTGTGTGTCCAGTGTGTTTGACTTATGTGTGTTACTACCCCGTTAAGACTGAGGAACATGGTCTTCATCCTACCATATCGTTAAGACTGAGGAACATGGTCTTTATCCTACCATACCGTTAAGACTGAGGAACATGGTCTTTATCCTACCATATCGTTAAGACTGAGGAACATGGTCTTCATCCTATCATATCGTTAAGACTGAGGAACATGGTATTTATCCTACCATATCGTTAAGACTGAGGAACATGGTCTTTATCCTACCATATCGTTAAGACTGAGGACCATGGTGCTTGCTCATATCAACTGATATTCAAATCCATCTCTCTGCCTGGTGACAATATCCACATTCCTCCTTCACAAAGAGATGGCTTCAGGTGGATAAATATGCAAACCACTTTTCAGACAAACACACAACAAACACTATCCTGTTAAAGGAAGCATGGAAAGCTTGTTTACATGGCTCCCTCCCTTCAAAACCAAACTGCCGACAGTATAGGACGTTTAATGTTGCTGTTATATTCAGCACGGAAGGGTGTGTGTGTGTGTACTGTGTGTGTGTGTGTGTGTGCATGTGTATCTAACAAACATCCAAGTGAGTGTGGTCTGTTCATCTCAGAGTGATGTTAACCACAACAAACCTTGACATTTCCAAAAAGGCTTTTCAGTTGGAACAATGTTTCATTCAGCCACCTTTGACTGGGCTTTGTTTGGTCCCTGTCCATACTGATCAACCAGTCATTGTGGGGAGGAAGGGAGGGAAGGGAGGGAGGGAGGGAGGGAGGGAGGGAGGGAGGGAGGGAGGGAGGGGGAGGGAGGGGAAGGAGGGAGGAGGGAGGGGGGAGGAGAGGGAGGGAGGAGGAGGGAGGGAGGAGGGAGGAGGGGGGAGGGAGGGAGGGAGGGAGCGGAGGGAGGGAGGGAGGGAGGGAGGAGGGAGGGAGAGGAGGGAGGGAGGGGAGGAGGGAGGGAGGGAGGGAGGGGGGGGGGAGGGAGGGAGGGAGGGAGGGAGGGAGGGAGGAGGAGGGAGGAGGAGGAGAGGGGGGAGAGGGAGGGATCAACCAGTCATTGTGGAGGGAGGGAGGGAGGAGGAGGGAGGGAGGGAGGGAGGGAGGGAGGAGGGAGGGAGGGAGGGAGGGAGGGAGGGAGGGAGGGAGGGAGGGAGGGAGGGAGGGAGGGCGGGAGGGGGAGGAGAGGAGGGGAGGGAGGGAGGGAGGGATCAACCAGTCATTGCAGAGGGAGGGAGTGTGTAAATATAACGGTCTGTGTGTGTGTGTCCTCACCCAGTTCCAAGGTAGTGTGTCTGTGCTGAAAGGCCTGAGGATTGTTTGAGGAGTTAGAAGCCTCTGAATAACGACCCCCAGGACAAAAAGACTGAGCAAATTAGATATACTGGTACCCCTCCTGCTGCTCCTAGCTACCACCCACACACACACACACACACACACACAGGGTCGATGGTGAGGAATGAAACCCACTGAGAAAGTGTGTCCGGCTAGTAGCCAACACCAGGTGGTAACGAAGACGATGAGATGTATGGGTGTATAGATGCAGGTGTAAGTAGGTCTCGTGTACCTGCTCTGGGATTTGACCTAGCAACCTTTCAGTTACTGACCCAACGCTCTGACCACTAGGTTACCTGTTACCATGGTTAACCCAACGGAATACAGACAGTACCACCCACTATGATGTTGTTACCATGGTTAACCCAACAGAATACAGACAGTACCACCCACTATGATGTTGTTACCATAGATAACCCAACATAATACAGACAGTACCACCCACTATGATGTTGTTACCATGGTTAACCCAACAGAATACAGACAGTACCACCCACTATGATGTTGTTACCATAGTTAACCCAACATAATACAGACAGTACCACCCACTATGATGTTGTTACCATGGTTAACCCAACATAATACAGACAGTATCACCCACTATGATGCTGTTACCATGGTTAACCCAACATAATACAGACATACCACCCACTATGATAGACAGTAACATAATACAGACAGTATCACCCACTATGATGTTTACCATTACCATAATATAGACAGTTATGTTGTTACCCAACATAATACAGACAGTACCACCCACTATAATGTTGTTACCATAGTTAACCCAACAGAATACAGACAGTTCCACCCACTATGATGATGTTACCATGGTTAACCCAACATAATTTTTATTTTTATTTTATTTAACCAGGCAAGTCAGTTAAGAACAAATTCTTATTTTCAATGACAGCCTAGGAACAGTGGGTTAACTGCCTGTTCAGGGGCAGAACGACAGATTTGTACCTTGTCAGCTCGGGGGTTTGAACTTGCAACCTTCTGGTTACTAGTCCAACGCTCTAACCACTAGGCTATGATGGTGTTACCATGGTTAACCCAACAGAATGTATTATTATATAAGATTTCAACCATTGGGGACAGCAGGATAACATTGTATTGTGTGTCTCGATCCGACGGGCCAGTTTCAGTAACTTAAGGTTCTGGTAGTGATGAATGTTCTCCCACACCAAGACAAACACCTGATAAAACTGACTGTTATGTTGTTTTCTTCCCTGCCGTCAACTACACGAGTAGTTCCAGACATATCCCTAGTACATCAAGCTGCACCGGGCTGCAATAACACACTAACATTACCTCCCCCAAAACAGGACTGGCCTTATCAATCCTAAATGAAAATCACACTCTGAACGCTTGATAAGGAGAGAAGAAACAGACTGGTTATGATTGTATATACCTGGGACTAAGGATGGTTTGTCCTGTTCTCTAGTTTCCACAGGGAATCGAAAGACACAGATGTTTGTCGAAGATTGGACCCTCCTGATATCATAAATCCACTTCTTGCATTCAAAAATACCAACAAAAAAGAAATACAAATGTACCTCAGGGAGAAAAATAGAACAAACAGTGATGTGTTTTCTCTAATCAAACTCTGTGATGCATTATACATTCATCAACAGTACAGAGCAAATCCCTCTTATCAGCCGTTATCTCCTCTTACCGCGGGGCACGGAGAGCGGAGCACGAGGCACGGGGCACGGAGCACGGGGCGCGGAGCGCAGAGCACGGAGCACGGGGCACGGGCACAGGGCACGGAGCACGGGGCGGGAGCACGGAGAGCGGGGCACGGAGCACGGGGCGCGGAGCACGGGGCGCGGAGCGCGAGCACGGGGCACGAGCACGGGGCACGGAGCACGGAGCGCAGAGAGCGGAGCACGGGGCGCGGAGCACGGAGAGCAGAGAGCGGAGCACGGAGCGCAGAGAGCGGAGCACGGGGCGCGGAGCACAGAGAGCGGAGCACGGGGCAAGGAGCACGGGCACGGAGCGCAGAGAGCGGAGCACAGGGCACGGAGAGCGGAGCACGGGGCACGGAGCACGGGGCGCGGAGCACGGAGCGCAGAGAGCGGAGCACAGAGAGCGGAGGAGCACGGAGCGCGGAGCACAGAGAGCGGAGCGCGGAGCACAGAGAGCGGAGCACGGAGCGCGGAGAGCGGAGCACGGGGCGCGAGAGCGGAGCACGGGGCGCGGAGCACAGAGAGCGGAGCGCGGAGCACAGAGAGCGGAGCGGAGCACAGAGAGCGGAGCGCGGAGCACAGAGAGCGGAGCACGGAGAGCGGAGCGCGGAGAGCAGGGCACGGAGAGCGGGGCACAGGGGGGCACGGAGAGCGGGGCATGGAGAACGGAGCACGGAGAACGGAGCACGGAGAACGGAGCGCGGAGCACGGGGAGCGGGCACGGAGAGCGGATCACGGAGAGCAGGGCACGGAGAGCGGATCACGGAGAGCGGATCACGGAGAGCGGATCACGGAGAGCGGAGCACGGAGAGCAGCACGGAGAGCGGGGCACGGAGAGCGGAGCACGGAGAGCGGGCACGGAGAGCGGAGCACGGAGAGCGGGGCACGGAGAGCGGGCACGGAGAGCGGGGCACGGAGAGCGGAGCACGGAGAGCGGAGCACGGAGAGCGGGGCACGGAGAGCGGGGCACGGAGAGAGCGGGGCACGGAGAGCGGAGCACGGAGAGCGGGGCACGGAGAGCGGAGCACGGAGAGCGGAGCACGGAGAGCGGGGCACGGGGAGAGGAGCACGGAGAGCGGGGCACGGGAGAGGAGCACGGAGAGCGGGGCACGGAGAGCGGGCACGGAGAGCGGAGCGCGGGCACGGAGAGCGGGGCACGGAGAACGGGGCACGGAGAACGGAGCAGCACGGGGCACGGAGAGCGGGGCACAGAGAACGGAGCGCGGAGAGCGGGGCACGGAGAACGGAGCGCGGAGCACGGGGAGCGGGGCACGGAGAGCGGAGCACGGGGAGCGGGGCACGGAGAGCGGAGCACGGGAGCGGGCACGGAGAACGGAGAGGGGGGCACAGTGCACGGGCACGGAGAACGGAGCGCGGAGCACGGGGAGCGGGAACGGAACACGGGGAACGGGGCACAGAGAACGGAACACGGGAGCGGGGCACAGAGAACGGAACACGGGAACGGGGCGCGGGGCACGGAGAACGGAGAGCGGAGCACGGGGAGCGGGGCACGGAGAGCGGAGCACGGGGCACGGAACACGGAGAACGGAGCGCGGAGAGCGGAGCGCTGGGTGTGGAGAGCGGAGCACGGAGCACGGGGCACGGAGAACAGAGCACGGAGAGCGGAGCACGGAGAACGGAGCGCGGAGGGAGGAGCACGGGGCGCGGAGAGCGGAGCACGGAGCACGGAGAACGGAGCACGGAGCGCGGAGAGGCAGAGAGACAGATAAACAGTATTGTTTGATTGAACAACACAACGACACTGTCAACTAGCAGCGATGTCATACAGGACCTGCAGCAACATAATATTCATATAAACACTTAGAGGGAAGCCATGAGCTATGTCACATAGATATACAACATAGAACAGTTAGAGGGAAGCTATGTCACATAGATATACAACATAGAACAGTTAGAGGGAAGCTATGAGCTATTTCACATAGATATACAACATAGAACAGTTAGATGGAAGCTATGAGCTATGTCACATAGAAATACAATATAGAACAGTTAGAGGGAAGCTATGAGCTATGTCACATAGAAATACAATATAGAACAGTTAGAGGGAAGCTATGAGCTATGTCACATAGATATACAACATAGAACAGTTAGAGGGAAGCTATGAGCTATGTCACATAGATATACAACATAGAACAGTTAGAGGCTGGGGAGGATGAAGAGGGTGGGGAGGATGGAAAGGCTGGGGATGATGGGGAGGCTGAGGATGATGGGGAGGCTGAGGATGATGGTGAGGATGGAGAAACCTGGAGAGGATGGGGAGGATGGAGAGGATCGAGAGGCTGGGGAGGATCGAGAGGCTGGGGAGGATCGAGAGGCTGGGGGAGCATGGAGAGGCTGGGGAGCATGGAGAGGCTGGGGAGCATGGAGAGGCTGGGGAGCATGGAGAGGCTGGGGAGCATGAGAGGCTGGGGATTATGGAGAGGCTGGGGATGATGACAGGCTGGCGAGGATGGAGAGGATGGAGAATACGGAGAGGCTGGGGAGGATGGAGAGGCTGGGGAGGATGGAGATGCTGGGGAGGATGGAGAGGCTGGGGAGGATGGAGAGGCTGGGGAGGATGGAGAGGCTGGGGAGGATGGAGAGGCTGGGGAGGATGGAGAGGCTGGGGAGGATGGAGATGCTGGGGAGGATGGAGATGCTGGGGAGGATGGAGATGCTGGGGCGGATGGAGATCCTGGGGAGGCTGGGGAGGATGGAGATGCTGGGGTGGATGGAGATGCTGGAGATGCTGGGGAGGATGGAGATTCTTGGGAGGCTGGGGAGGATGGAGAGGATGGAGAGGCTGGGGAGGATGGAGAGGATGGGGAGGATGGAGAGGCTAAACCAAACATTTTCACTAAGCAACTAACACAGGGGTCGTTCAGGGTCGTTCCATACGGATGAATGAAATATTCTGAAAGGCCATTTGCAATATCAATAACCTTAAACGTCCACAGTAAAACATGCCTGATGCTGTTATTAAGTTATAGATACAAGTGTGTAATTGCTAAGTGGAAAAGTTTCAGGATGTAACCTATTTAAGTGTAGATATATGTTTATTGGCGATAGCATATATAAAATGTATTAAATTACACCGTTAGAATGTTGCAGTCAGAATGAGATCTCATTAGCTTGTTTTTCCACCTGTATTTAACCAGGCAGACCAGTTGACAACAAGTTCTCATTTACAACTGTGACCTGGCCAAGATAAAGAGCTACACATGGACTAAACAACAACGACAGTTACACATGGAATAAACAACAACAGAGTTACACATGGAATAAACAACAACAACAGAGTTACACATGGAATAAACAACAACAGAGCTACACATGGAATAAACAACAACATAGTTACACATGGAATAAACAACAACAACAGAGTTACACATGGAATAAACAACAACAACAGTTACACATGGAATAAACAACAACAACAGAGTTACACATGGAATAAACAACAACAACAGCATTACACATGGAATAAACAACAACAACAGAGTTACACATGGAATAAACAACATAGTTACACATGGAATAAACAACAACACAGTTACACATGGAATAAACAACAACAACAGAGTTACACATGGAATAAACAACAGAGTTACACATGGAATAAACAACAACACAGAGTTACACATGGAATAAACAACAACAACAGAGCTACACATGGAATAAACAACAACACAGAGTTACACATGGAATAAACAACAACAACAGAGTTACACATGGAATAAACAACAACAGAGTTACACATGGAATAAACAACAACAACAGAGTTACACATGGAATAAACAACAACAACAGAGTTACACATGGAATAAACAACAACAACAGAGTTACACGTGCAAAATGGTGTGGGGAGGTAAGGCAATAATTAGGCCATAGCTTGTGGTGGGTTCCGTCGACGCCCAGAGCTTCTAGTGTTGAAAACCTCCTCATACAGCTGATCTCAGGTCAGATCCACCCCCATTGTCTTTACAATCTAAATCAGTATGATGTAAAATGATGAAACTGATCCCAGAACACCATTCTTACCGTGAGATTGTGTGAATACAGGCCCTGACTTCCCTGTAAAGGCTTGGTCACCTAACAGCCCCTGTTAACCCTCGGTTCAGGTGGTCTGGGATCAGTCTATTGTTGAAAAGCACCTGATAAACCAGAAAGGTGTGTTGCCAGGCTCAACCTTTTCCTATCGCCGTGCCAGAGTGGTCTTTCTAACTATGTATCCCCAACCCAGTCCTCCCTTCCTCTGTTTTCACTATAAACAACAGATCTTTATCGTTGGCTGTACATGCTGCTGAAACAGCTGGGAGGGAGAGAGATAACGAGAGGGGGTGGGGGGATAGAGAGGGAGGCAGAGAGAGAGAGGAAGGGCAGAGAGGAGAGAGGGGCAGAGGAAAGAGAGCAGAGGGAGGAGAGAGAGAGAGAGAGAGAGGGCGAGAGACAGGGAGAGAGGGCGAGAGGGAGAGAGAGACAGAGAGTACACAGCGGCAGAATACCTGACCACCGTGACTGACCCAAATTTAAGGAAAGCTTTGACTATGTACAGACTCAGTGAGCATAGCCTTGCTATTGAGAAAGGCTGCCGTAGGCAGACATGGGTCTCAAGAGAAGACAGGCTATGTGCTCACTGCCCACAAAATGAGGTGGAAACTGAGCTGCACTTCCTAACCTCCTGCCCAATGTATGACCATATTAGAGAGACATATTTCCCTCAGATTACACAGATCCACAAAGAATTCGAAAACAAATCCAATTTTGAAAAACTCCCATATCTACAGGGTGAAATTCCACAGTGTTCCATCACAGCAGCAAGATGTGTGACCTGTTGCCACGAGAAAAGGGCAACCAGTGAAGAACAAACACCATTGTAAATACAACCCATATTTATGCTTATTTATTTTATCTTGTGTCCTTTAACCATTTGTACATTGTTAAAACACTGTATATATATATATATATATAACCAGCCCTAACACCAGCCCGACAACCAGCCCTACAACCAACCCTACAACCAGCCCCACAACCAGACCTGTCAATGAAGTTACACCACAGAACAGACTGAGAGAAAGAGAGGACCTAACTGGCAGGTGGTGTCAGGTGACAGACGTGGAGCAGATGAGCCTGGAAAAGGAAAAAGTCTGGAAACCTACACTGATGCAGGAAAATGAATAGGTCTGGCAACCTGCTCTGATGAAGCATGAAAATGAATAGGTCTGACAACCCGCTCTGATGAGGTGGGAAAATGAACAGGTCTGGCCTATACTGATGATGTAAGAAAATGAACAGGTATGGCAACCCTCTCTGATGATGTGAGAAAATGAACAGGACTGGCAACCCTTTATGAGGATATTGAAGGACACAAGTCACCTCCCCACTTGTCACAAACTCAGTTCAACATACAGATGAAGAGGCTGACAGAGACGGATGAGTCTGTTTGTAACCTCAGCCTCAGGCTCTTCACACTTCTACTTCCTCATGACAGCATTTTTACCATCCTGAAATATCCCAGGAATCTAGTTCTCCTACAACAGGACTGACAGTTGGGACTGTTGGCCTACAGAGAAAACTCTGTGGGTTTTAGGACGTGAGTCAGTTTACAGGGAATTCCCTGGAAAGTGGTAGTCCCATTTGAATCCTCAAGACAAGGTCTCTCTCTCTCTGTGTGTGTGTGTGTGTGTGTGTGTGTGTGTGTGTGTGTGTGTGTGTGTGTGTCAACAGCACTGTTGGTCACCTGTGAACAGCCCTTTAAAAACAGCTCTTCCACACAGCAACAGAGACCAGTGATATATTCCTGAAACAGCAGTGTTGATATGAGAGAGAGTCACCGGTTCCTGTTTTACATGCTTGTCATTAACAGGGCAGAAGTTGAGGCATTAGTGTGACTAACCCAACATTTACACACTGTCCAAAACGTAGCAGATGTCACAACTACACAAATAGAACAGATTTGAACCACACACACACACACACACACACACACACACACACACACACACACACACCTCTAACTGAATTCCGGCCACACTTATCTAAACTAGTTTATTGACTCTAGAGCCATTTTTCACTGCGGTGGTTAACTGTCACTGGATAGTGTGATGACAAGGTGTGGTGTGTTCCTCTCCGACTTCCTGTGTTCCTCTCTGACTTCCTGTGTTCCTCTCTGACTTCCTGTGTTCCTCTCTGACTTCATGTGTTCCTCTCTGACTTCATGTGTTCCTCTCTGACTTCCTGTGTTCCTCTCTGACTTCATGTGTTCCTCTCTGACTTCATGTGTTCCTCTCTGACTTCCTGTGTTCCTCTCTGACTTCATGTGTTCCTCTCTGACTTCATGTGTTCCTCTCTGACTTCATGTGTTCCTCTCTGACTTCCTGTGTAATGACCAGGTGTGGTGTGTTCCTCTCTGACTTCCTGTGTGGCGTGTTCCTCTCTGACTTCCTGTGTGGCGTGTTCCTCTCTGACTTCCTGTATTCCTCTCTGACTTCCTGTGTTCTTCTCTGACTTCCTGTGTGGCGTGTTCCTCTCTGACTTCCTGTGTGGCGTGTTCCTCTCTGACTTCCTGTGTGGCGTGTTCCACTCTGACTTCCTGTGTGATGACCAGGTGGGGCGTGTTTCACTCTGACTTCCTGTGTGATGACCAGGTGGGGCGTGTTTCACTCTGACTTCCTGTGTGATGACCAGGTGTGGTGTGTTCCAGTAAGTGTCTTGGTCTCTGTTCTTCTAACCACACCCCCTGTCCTACCTGTTTTCATCCACTATGCTCCTTTACTTCTCCCCCTCCATCTCTCCCCCTTCCATCTCTCCATCTCTCTCTCCTCTCCACCTCCTCCTCTCCACCTCCCCTCCTCTCTCCTCTCCTCCCCTCTCTCCACCCTCCCCTC